>NW_006198684.1:287735-288652 GCF_000334495.1 Tupaia belangeri chinensis
CTGATAATTTTTTTTAAAAGTAATATTAAATATTTGAGATGATGAATACACTAATTATTCTAATTTGATCATTATGCATTGTATTCATGTGTGGAAAAATTACATCGTACTCCATAAATAATACAATTATTATCTGTAAACTTAAAAAATTAAAGAGAATATGGTAGGAATTACTCTACCTAATTGTAAGGTTTACTCAGTGATAACTCTAGCAATCAAGACAGCATGGTATTGGCAGAGGAATAGATCCATGGATCCATGAAATGGAATTAATAACCGAGAAACATACCCAAATGACTTTTTACAAATTTACAAAAGCAAATTAATGGAGGTCTTAAATCACCCCTTGAAAAAAAATCACTTGTTGAAAATATCAATATGTAAACACAAGTGAAGAATAAAGAGTAGCCAAGCTAAAATGTTATCTGTTAAGTCAAAATGCATCAGCTATTATGGACTCTATTTGTCTCTTTACAAATCTAAGTTAATGAACATCTAATTAGATGTGGCAAGAATTTTAAAACTATCTAGAAGTTTCATTGAATTATGAATTTATATCTACTACAGTAGAAATGGACCACACTTCAACGTTATTGACACATTGCCTAATGACAGTTTGGTGCATTGTTATTAATAAAACATTTAACAAGGCATATAAAAATTAAGCATCCAGCTTAGATGGAGCTAAATTTTTATATATTTTGAGGCTTGAGGTATTTCCAGCCAAGAACAAATGTAAAATTCCAGTTTGAACACGCCAATGTAAGTAAAGTTAGCATTTTTTTCATTATTCTCTTTGTAATCACCCAAAAACAACAGGGAAAAAATAAGAAACAGAAATGTAAATGCTCTCTGCAATAAAAACAGGAAATATCTGTAGTACCATCCTCTAAATAAGAGGATACCATGCCAAAATC
>NW_006198684.1:288675-329902 GCF_000334495.1 Tupaia belangeri chinensis
AGGAATGCAAGAAAAAGCAGAGAATGTATCCATACATGTATATTCCTTTTTTAAAAATTATTTAATATTATTAATTATTGTTATTTTTAATTTGACCAGAGACAGAGAAAGAGAGGAAAGATGAAAGAGCAAACCACCAGGGTCTGGAACTCAAATTGTGGTTGGCCATATGAGAGTCTAGCACCTTAACTACCCAGGTGGCTCCCTGCCAGACCCAACACATGTATATTTCAAGAGACTAGTGTGCACACTTTATAAATAAGAGAAAAACACTTTATGTTTCAAAACCCAAATTGACCAGGTGTATCGGTTGGTAGTGATAGTTTCTCTATACGTGATTTCAATCTGAAAAGAAGACAGGGAATAGATTCACCCAGACAAGTCATAATTTGAGGAAGCAGTTTGTATTATAGAACATATCAGACACCACATAACTGACATACCTTGCATGCTGATACCCATATCCCAGTCAGTAGAGTGGACAATTAGAAGGCTCTATAAAAATACTAAACTGAAAAGTTCTGTAATTACAATCTAGGCATCACAGAAAATGATAGGAGCTGCTAGGCATTACTGAAACTTCTGGACTGGACATTGGAATGTGGAATCTGGCTGCTACTTCAACTCTGTGCTCTTCGACACCCTCAAAGCTGCTGACTAAGCACCAAACAAGGAGAAAAGCTGTCATTGCTAAGCAACCACTTTTCCATTAGAGAAAATTAGAGAATGGGCATCAGCATTTCTTTTTTTGGTGGGGGGAGGGGGAGAGGTTTTTGCTATAGAGCATGAGTGCTCGCTAGAAAGACAGAGACAGACAGAAAAAGCGAGAATCACCCCCCCCCCCCAGGAGGGATGACCACGCTGAAATCCCTTCTCCTCCATTCTCCTCTTGGGATCTTGGGCATGCAAGCACACATGCCCAGGGTGAGTTTAAGCCATAGGGTCTGGGTCTCAAACCCGCTGTCAACTATGCGGAGGTCCAGCAACATAACCATTATGCCAACTGCTGGTCCTGGGCATCAGCATTTCTTGATCTTGTCATCAGCAAAGAACTTTATTTTAAATTTCCACAAACTTTTTGAGGTCCCCTCATATTTTAAATCTTGTTTATTAATTTAATGTGTGTGTGTATGAGAGACAGACAGACAAGCAGGTAGAGAGACACTCCTGACAGCGTCTTGTCACACCGTGATCTTTCTCTCAGCCTTCCATTCAGTCAGGATATGAGTGGACCTAACAGGTGGCCCCAAGATATGCAGGCCAACCTGGGAACTGAAGCCAGGGCCTTTCCATATGGCTCCAGTATTTTGCAGTGACATATGACTATCTATGCCAGTGCAGCTGGGCTAAGTATATTCTTGAGTGTGAGCAACACCATTTACAATTACTTCAATTTTAGTTTAGTATTAAATTTGTCAAAATTGCAAACCAGAAATAATAGGTTTTTACAAGATGCCCATTTTTTTTCTTGTGTCTTTTTCTGAAATAATATTTGAGATGTTATATATTCTAAATACTCACTTAGTGTCAGTAATTACTGTAAGTATCTTCTCTGGCTTATGAACTTTCATTTTAAGATATCCCTTGAATAGACTTAACATTTTTTAATGTGGTTGAACTTAAAAATATTTTCCCTCATGATTTACGCTTTTTGAATTAATTAATGCTTTTTGAATTAATGCTTTCAAAATATATTTTCAACTCATTAATGCTATATCAGTGCTTTTTTACTCTCTATTCAAATTTTTAAAATATATTTGCATTAATTCCAGAAGAATTAAAACTGGAACAAATTTTTGTGAATGATGTCAAGAAAATAATTTAATTTTTCCCATATTAAAAGCAAAAGCAATTTTCCTGTGGTGTTTATTTAAGAAACCATCTTTTCTCCAAAAATCTCTAATGCTACCCTTTAAGATAGCAATTTTTTTTCCCATCTATGTTTGGTTTTCTTTCTCTCTCTCTCTTTTTTCTGTAGGCTATTTATCTTTGTATCTCTTTGTCTCTTTTATGAAAATGTTTGAATGCTTATAGTTGCTCATGACTATGATCTTTAAATTTTCTTGGCGTTTAACTTTTCCATATGAAATGTAAATCAACTAATTCTTTTTTTAAATTTAAATTTATTTATTTACATTCATTCACTGTACATCATTACAACACACAAAATGAGATTTTCCATCCAGAGTACACTGTATATTGGCTCAATCAAGCACATCAACATACATGTTATCATCAACAAATAATTTTCCATTTCTTGTTTCCTGTATGTTTTGCTTTTTTTTTCCCCATCCTTGATTCCTTATCTCTTACCCTCTGCCATTTCCCATTCTCCTCTGACACTGTCTCTTGTATCTATGTTTTCTCTCTATACTTCCCCCCCCCACATTTTATTGAGTCACTAAATATCTTAATTAATCTAAATAACATTGAATCTATAAGCTACCATACAGATAATTGAGAATTTAAAAATTCTGTCTCTTAATGATTACAAGAAATCTGTCCATTTAATTAAGTCAATTTAATGCCTTTCAAAAAGTATATGTTCCTTTTAAAATTTAAAACTATTCTACAGGATTCATTCATAAATACCATGTAAATATACATATACATGGTATATAAACAATATCTTGTCAAAAATTACAGGTTTTTTTTTTTTTTTTTTGAGAGACTTTTGCTATAGTGCATGACCACTAGCCTGGAAAGATACAAAGAGACAGAGAGCTAGAAAGTGAGAAATTACCTCCCAGAGGGAATGGCCACTTTATAATCCCTTCTTCTCCATTCTCCTCTCAGGATTTTGGGCATGAATGAACAAGCACCTGGCATGAATTTTAAGCAATGGGATCTTGGACTCAAACCATGGTCAACTACCTGGAGGTCCAGCAATATAACCATTACACGATCTGATGGTCCTAAAAAATTACACTTTTTATTTTATGAGAAAGCAGTAGATATTGGTATGATTGCTTTTATATGTAACATGGAAAAACTAGTTTATTAATTAGATTAGATGGTAAATTTTGTTACTTTTTCTAAATATCTAGCTATCACTATGTCTATCTATCATCTACCAATTCATCCATTCATCTCTATATGTAATCTTATATCTTAACACATTTCATAGCCCTTCAGCTATCAGATACAATGGAGGTATGGACAGGTGGATCTCACATGGTTGACTGTGCAGCTCAAGTCATGGACCCAGTAGCTTGAAAAATCATTTGGGCTTGTGTACGTTTCCAAAATTCCAAGAGGAGAGTGGGAGAGCAGAATGATCATCTCCCCTTGGGGGATGATTTCTCACTTTCTGTCTCTGTCTCTGCCCCCCTCTCTCTCTCTCTGGCGAGCACATGTACCCTATAGCAAAAAATGAAACAAACACAAATATATTTAATAGCCCTTTTGGACTAGCAAAGACTTTTTATAAAATGTTGAATGATAGTCAATATTCTTGCCTTTTCCTTCTTTTTAAACAGGATGAGCATATTAGTTTACCAATAATTTGATATTTGCTGAAAGTTTTTATTGAGCCTCCTTTTATAAGGGGAAATAATAACCTCTATTACATAATTTTTCATTTTGAAATTTTTTCAACTGGGTTATATGTGTGTATGTACATGTGTATATACAAGTACATATACATGTTCATGTACATATATACATATATATTTTTAATTTATTTGGGAATTAATTTTGTTTGTTAGTTTTTTTTAAATTGGTATGACTTTTCCAGACTAATTAAGCATGCTGAAGGCTAAAAAGATCTCATAGTTCTTTTAGTAACATTTAGTTTGTCCTTTCATTAATTTGCATACTTGATATGTGATCTCTCTGTGTGCCACATATTAAAATAATTTTCATTACTAATTATACATTTAAAATCTCACATCCTCATAATATTTCTTATCTACCATGGCCAAATTTACATTTCCCCCTTCTAACTCTTCATTGTCTGTACAGGTCATCTAACAATTAACCATGTATATCTTTATATCTCATCTATTGTTTCCTTAAGCTATAATTACATTTTTCTGCCATTATAACTATTCTATAAGGATAGTTCATCTAAATTATAATTATATCTAGACCTCCTTAGTGCTAATGTGGTATTTTGTAAAGCTTATCCTCTGGTGGAATGTGAGACACTATGTATAAATTCCTTCTTACAGATGTGTTCATCTCAAGTTCCTTTCCATTTGTTTTTCACTCTGTATTACCTTAGCTTTCACTTTCCTCTTACTCTCCTTCATTATTCCCAAAGTTATTAACTACCATTAAATCTGCTGAACTCGATAGAAAATGAGAAATGGCATTATATATTCCTGCATCCATATTCCTACTTATTTATTCATACAATAAATGTGTGACAAATTCTCACATGTTCCAACCACTCTCAATTGTAAGACTAATCATTTAATAATAATGTTATATAATTAGGATTTTGTTTTCTTTGGAAAATTGTTAATTTTCCTTGTGCTGTTCAATTCTATTTAACATTTTAATTTCACTTCCAATTTGAAGTACTGTCTCTCCTTCTAGCTCTACCTTGATTTGCAGCTCAGGAACTTATAAATGGGAACCAGGGTAAGTTTTTGTATCTTCCTTGACCTACTTTTGCTTCCTGTCCTCTAGGTTTGACATAGGATTGAAAAAGGTTAGTGAAACATAAACAATGTCTAAAGGGTGATAAACACACACACACACACACATACACACATAGCAGACAACCCTGTTGACCAAGGTTCCTTCTAGGTAGTTTGAGACAGGATTACCTCCCCTGTGAGTTTGTTTGTTTGTTTGTTTCTTTCTTTCTCTTTTTTATTTATTCATTTATTTATTTATTTTTTATTTATTTATTGAGAGAGAGATTTTTGCTATAGATTACCTGTGCTCACTAGAGAGACAGAGAGATAGAAAGCAAGAAATCATCCCCCAGGGAGGATGGCCATACCACAATCCCTTCTCTATTCTTGTCTCTGGGTTTTGGGCATGCATGCCCATGTGCCTGGCATGAGTTTGAGGCTGCTGAGTATAGGACTTAAGCTGCAGTTCACTATGTGGGAGAAGAGCGACCTAAACATTATGAGCCATGATCTTGGCTATTAAAACTTGCAGCCACAGGCAGCCTGGTGTCCAGCAATGCTTCCAGCTTAAACCAGTCTCCCCCATTTTAATAATTTTGATTAAACTTACTTGTCAGTGATGTTAAAGAAAGAGCCTAAATTCAATATATTTAAGTGACAATGCGACTTTTGATTAGGCTATAATAATAAAAGTCTCTTCACCTTTATAGCTTCTATCACTTGCCACATCAATCACATATTTAACTTTTTACTGCACCCCCCTCTCAGGTGCCTATTGTTTAGGAAAACTTCTCTAAATGGTGACCTCATATCTTTATTTTCTTTTTTAGCTAAATAAAATGAAATCAGTCCTTTATATAAATTGGCCAATTAACTTCTTAAGCAGAAAAAAATATGCACAGAAACCGAGGTTCTAATATTAACCCTGAAGAGATTATATGTTACTGATGAAGTCACCACTTTTTTTAACCTAAATTACTTCATTTGTACACAAAAATTGACATGCATGCTCTCTAAAATTCCTTGCTAGTTAAAAAGATTATGATTCTATGACAAAATTGTTCAGTCTATCTAGACTCTATAAATTCTGCTCCTCTAACTTCTTCATCTCTATTACTGGCCTCGAATATTTTCCTTGTTTTATATTACTGAATTGCTTTTTACGTGAAGTAAAAACACCCTTTCTGTATAAAATAAATTTCTAGGGTGATTTATTTAATTGTAGGGTCTACTCTTTTATACTTTTTTAATGTTGTAAGCACATCCCATGGTCAATGTTTATGTTGTAGTTTCTTCTTTTCCATCTCTCCCTCCTTCCAGAACTGTGGGCATGTGAGCAAATAGGCTCAGTGTATCCCTTATCCCATGGGTTCTGTGATTCTAATCAGTCAGACATGTGGGATGTAGTTACCATAACCACCAACTATGGTATGGACTGACTCAAAGTTTTAAAATTTAGAAATAAAAAAATGTAGACTATTCTTATTTTTTTTTTCTTTTTTTGGAGAGGATTTTTAGCTATAGGGCACATGTGCTCACCCAAAGACAGAGGGAGACAGAGAGACAGAAAGCGAGAAATCACCCCCCGGGGGGATGGCCATACTGCAATCCCTTCTCCTCCATTCTCCTCTCGGGATCTTGGGCACACACGCACACGCGCCCGGTGTGAGTTTAAGCCACCCGGTCCAGGACGCAAACCTCGGTCAACTACATGGGAGTCCAGCGACATAGCCATTACGCTAACTGCTGGTCCCAAATGTAGACTATTCTAATAGAATAAATAAGGTTAGTAAGTGTTTGGAGTATGTTTGATCAGACTGTACATATGTATATATAATTTTAAAATAAATTTCATAAATGATAGGTACCTGGCTATGTATATAAATTATAGATCATTGAGAACACAGAAATGTATTTCAACATTAAAGAATGATAATACTTTCCCAAATTATATTAGAGACTAAATTCTTCAGCATTGAAGGCACATTATTATTAAACTAATAAATACTTCCAGTACAAATGAAATCAATAGCAACTTTATGATATTAAAAATAGTTGGCTATTTAAAACTGTTGCTAATGCTTTTAAAATAGACAAGTGACTTTTTTTTAGAAAAGGTGAATGTAACTGACAAATCCATTAGCCTAGGGACTCAGATGGAACAGATTCTAACTTTCAAGGTGAAGTGATAAAAAAAAAATTAAATAAACACTTTCTCATTTCTTTTAGGTCCCTATGGGAATTACCTGATGTATGCTATTTCCTAAGGGGGAAAGAAATAAATCATTTGAGTAAGCTAAAGATAGCTGTAAGAGGACAATGGCATCCTTTCTATTTTAAATCCAGAGAAACTGTCAAAACGATAAAATGCATAGCTCATTCTCTTGGCTTTGTTGACAAGAACGCTTGCTTTTCTTCCTGATTAGCTAACTGGTAGAATACATAGTTTAAAGTAGGCTGTGATCTAAAATGAAAATAACATTGTGCTTCCTAAATAGTTTAATTATTTTTCTTAAACACTTCAGATTTTGTTTAAGTATCTTTGATGACTTAGAATAAATCAGTCTATGGAATATTTTTAGAAGCAGAGAACAGTATTTAAATTTGAAAAATGGGAATGTTTTCTAAATATTACTTTCCTAAATAAGGTAGTTGTAAATTCAAAGCAGTAAGCATTTATTGGTGAATAATGTATATATTCCCATTCTAATAAGAGTGAGTGAAGTTTAAATAAATTGTTTAAAATTAAAAAAATAAACTAAAAGGGGTAAACTCCTAGAAGACCAATTTCCAACACTCTTACTGTGTACAACTTTGAAGTCATGAATAGACAACATATCTTTTCATAGTGCTGATTTCTAAGGACTGTATTCAAGTGAGAATTTGTTTTTGACATATTTGTTATGATTGATCTAAATTTTAAAACTTTCTGCTTTTCTATGTAATAATTCCATGTATTATACTACTTTATGTTACTTTTATATCACTTTTCAGAATGTCTCTGATATTTTAAGTTCCTTAATGTAGGTACTCTGCCTTGGAATTCTTACCACCATAAGTGATACTAAATAAATATTTCCTGAATTGATGGAAAAGAGTTCTAAAAGTACTATTTATGATGGCAGTGAAGTTTAAAGACTAAATTTGTAAAGAATAAAATGTTTTATTTGTGGATTTTTCAGGATTGAAAACTTGGAACAATAGATTCATCTGTTGTTGATTTAGTCTAAGAGGGAGGGTAAGGATTTTTGAATGTAAAAAGCTGTAAATCACTACAAGATGATTCACTTTTTTTTTTTTTTTGGGGGGGGGAGGTTTTTGCTATAGGGCGCTTGAGTTTGCCAGACAGACAGAGAAAGAGAGACAGAAAGCGAGAAATCACCTCCCAGGGGGTATGGCCACCCCGTAATCCGTTCTCCTCTATTCTCTTCTCTGGATCTTGGGCACACACGCACACGTGCCTGGCGTGAGTTTAAGCCACTGGGTCCGGGACTCGAACCGTGGTCGACTATGTGGGAGTCCAGCGACATAGCCATTACGCTAACTGCTGGTCCCCCCATTTTTGTAAATGAGAAAATGAAGTAAAAACTGTGAAGGGGCTAACTTACAAAACTGTAAGATAAAGGGAGACAGAGGTATGTCATGGAAGAAGAGTCTAATAACTTGGACTTGGCCTATATCTTGAGTTTTCCAATGTCTTATTCTAGAAGCCTGGCACTAAAGGGTGAAGTGGTGCCAAAGTTATTATTTTCACCTTAGGTGGAGACAAGTATGAATCTCTTTCTTGAATGGTCCTCTGTTTCTTTTCTTCTGAATCATTGACTATATATATTCTTCCAATTTCATAGTTATTCCTATGCTGGAATGGGCAGGGACAGAGAACAGGAAATCAGATCAATGCCACTTATCACTCAATGGAAACTAATCTTGAGGGACAAGAACTGGTAAATTAAGAAATGAACTTATTTCAGTCAGATCAGTTGTAGTGAGAGAGTGGACTGGAGTCTGTTAACAGTCTCCACCATACTAGACAAGTCACAGAACTTACATAGGAGAAGGGACCAATGTAAGTGATCATATAGAAGCAAAGGGTAAGTTATTCATTTTCTTGGGGCAAAATCATGCGGAGACCTGATCATTGTTTTTGAGGAGAATCACCTCGACAAGTAATAGTTTCAGGGAAGCAATCACTGCTTAAGGGACAGTTTTTGTTCATGCAGGACAGAATGACTGGTTTCAATTCTCTGAAAGGGGGTTTAAAGACAAGCAGCAATTGAGGCTAGCAGATGGCATAGTGGTTACATTGCTGGACTGCCACATGGCCGATCACAGTTCAAATCATGGACCTAGTGGCTTGAAAATCATGCCAGGTGCATGTGGGTATGTGCTCAAGATTCGAGGAGAATAGAGGACAAGGTATTGCAGCATAGCCATTCCTGGGGGTGAGGGAAGAGAGGCGCCGAGGGGGTGATTTCTCATTTTTCTTTTCACGGTCTAGCTCCCCTGCACGTGTCCCCTCAGCCTCAGGAGCACACATGCCCTAAGGCAAAAAACAAACAAACAAACAAAAAAACACAACAAAAAACCACAATGTCTTTTTAAAAGAAGAAAGGATAAACAGTGATTGATGAGACAGCAGCAGCAAAATGGAGTTAATCACGACAATTCTCAGATCCTGTTTTAGAAGCAGCAAGGGGCTAGGTGGGCTCTGCAGTGTTTAAGCTGATAAAATCTTCTGTCAGTCATACGGGAGGAGGGTGGTGGCATCTATCCCCTCTCTTCTACTTTCTTCATGACTCAGCAAGGTTATCATTAACTTTCATCAGTTAAGCACTAGGTCTAAAGATAGTAAGATGGACTCCCAAAATTAAGTATAATATGAAGTCACTTTGCTTGTCTTATGGCTTGGTTATATCACTCTGATATTGTTATAGAAAAATAAAAGCGAAAGTTAGTTTGAACATATTTCAGGGATTTTTCATTTCCTGATGTTTTGTCTCCTATATATTGTTATTTTTTTTTTCCTCACTCTTAGAAAACAGGAACACATAGTAACACTGTTATAGTCAGAGTTCAGGTAGTAATTTTGTTTGGGCTCAAAATATACCACAAAACAAAGATAACAGATAATGTACTTTGACTAGACCTATGAAGTAGTAGAAAAATGAAAGTATGAGTTTATTTTGGTGCAGTTTTTTTTTGAAATTCATACTTTTTTTCATAATATGCATTTTCAATGAACTTTTAGAATATCCTCGTATTTTTACTGAATTTTTCCTTTGTTGGTCAAAGACTATTACTGGTAATTGAATGAATATTCTTGTGACAACACTTTTCACCCAGTCTAACTCATACACAAATATACTACTTTAATAGCATCTTAGGAAGAAGTATTTCAATAAAACATAAACTGCCTGCTTCTCTTTAAATAGTTGTTGGGAAAGAGGGTTTCATTTTTCTAATACAATAATTTTTAAATTGTGAGATCTCTGGATCTTTCATTCTTAAAAATTATTGAGAATTTCAGAGGGCATTTGTTTATGCAGATTGAATCTATCAATATTTACCATACTAGAAAACTGAAACTGAGAAATTCTAAAATAATACATTATGATTTATTTGTTTAAAACAATACTAAACTCTTTCTATGTGAAACTAAATAACCCACTTACGGAAAAAAATAAACTGTTTTCTAAAACAATCAAACAAAATGTAATAAGAAGAATGACATAATTTTGTCCTTTTACTGACTTACTTTTTATGACTTGCTTATTAGAACATAGCTGGATTACTATATCTGCTTTTGTATTCAATCTATTTTTATACATCATTTAAATAAAGTATACAAAGAAAATACTGCTTCAAATGTATATATCATTAGAAAAGAGAGGAGAATTTTAATAGTTTTTTTATTAATCTGGAATATTTTTCTTTGAATTTACACTCTAACACCTTATCAATATTCTGGACCATAAAACAAGTCTCCATAAACATGAAAGGATTAAAGTCATAACAAATATGCTCTCTGACTACATGGAAATTAAATTATAAATCAGTATGAGAAAGATATCTTGACAATTCTTAAATACCTGGGAATTAGTTAACATATTTCTAACAAATATATGGGTCAAAGAAGAAATCAAAAAGGAAAATAAGATGAATTTGAGCAGAATGAAAATGAGAGCTCTGAATATAAAAATTATGGGATGTTATTAAATATGTACATAAAGGAAAAATTACAGCATGCATTGTTAATATTGGGAAAAGAACAAAAGGCTCGAAATAATAGTCATACTTCTACTGTAAGAAAACAGTGAAAGCATGAATGAAAGCCTAAGAAAAACTGTAATCTCATTCTTTATATTTTTACAAAATTTTGCCTGACAGCATGTGTGCTCACCAGAGAGAAGCAGAGATAGATAGGGAGCAGAAAAAAAGCATCCTCCAGTTGGGTGTGGTTACATTGCAATCCTTTCTTCTCAATTTCTCCATCCTTTGGGATTAGAGGCATGCACATACATGTACCTGGTATGTTTCTCAAGTCATCAAGTCCAGGACTTGAACTTCACAGTTGGCCATGTGAGATATGTCTCCCGTAACCACCAAACCATGGGACTGACCCTAAAAACTGATTTTTATGGAAGATGTATACAACTGATGAGCATTATACAGACTGATCAGAGCAAAAAGGGATGAGACACAAATTACCAATATGAGAAATCAGAATGGGACATTTAATCTAGTTATTAACAGGAAAATATGAAAAATTTTATGGTTACAAATTTGACAACAGAGGAAACGAACAAATTCCTTGCAAAATATCAAAGCCCACTCAAGATATAACAGGTAACCTGCATAGTCTTTGTGATACAGATTTTTAAATTTTTATTTAAAATATTTCCTCTCTTCTCCTTCACTACAAACCAAGTCCAGATAACTTCACTGGTAATTTCTATGAAAGATATCATACATGTAGAAAATACCATCATTTTTGTACAAATTCATTCAGAAAGCTAAGGTGAAAAAACGTTGTCATCGTGAAAGTCATGATGTATTTTTTATGCAAAAATGTGCCATGACTTTTCTAATGACCCGACACTTTTTTATTAGTTAATTTATTTTTCATTTCATTTTCTTTTATACATTCAATCACATTATTATTTGTCTTACAAAATGGGTATTTCAACAGGCGAACATCTCTCCTCAACACAGTTGACAAAACCACAAAACATCCTCAACAGACAATACCACACCTCCCTGTGACATCAATACTTTGCCTCCCTATTTTTCTTCTAAATGTCCTTCCTCAGACCCTCCTCTTGTGCACACACTATATCTGGTATTTACATCTATATACTGTGTTTCTATACCCTTTAGTGAATTAGTTTCAGTCATAGAGTGTGGACACTCGGTATATATTAAGCGGGAACATACAATGTCTCTCCTTCATAGCCTGGCTTGCTTCACTCAGCAGTAAGTCTTCCATATTCATCCGCTTTCTGTCAAAAGCCAGGGTTTTTATTTATTTATTTATTTTTTTTATTTGCCCCAGTTTTTTCTATCCGTTCATCTGTTCATGGGCATTTGGGTTGTTTCCATGACTTAGCAATTGCGAATAGTGCTGCAAAAAACATCCACGTGCAAGCACTTTTCCGATGAAGTATTCTTCTGTCCTTTGGGTTGATACCAAGGAGTGGGATGGCTGGATCATATGGTAGTTCTATTTTTAGATTTTTGAGGAATCTCCAAATTGTTCTCCACAGTGGGTGGACCAATTTACATTCCCACCAGCAGTACAAGAGAGTCCCCCTTTCACCACACCCCTGCCAGCACTTATCATTTTTTGTTTTTTTAATCTTAGTCAGTCTGACTGGGGTTAGGTGGTATCTTATTGTTGTTTTGATCCGCATTTCCCTTACAATGAGGGATGTAGAGCATTTTTTCATATGCCTTTTAGCTATTCATATGTCATCTTTAGAGAGTGGTTTTTTCAACCCATTCTCCCATCTTTTAATAGGATTGATTGTCTTTTTTAGGAACAGCTGCTTGAGTTCCTTGTGAATTCTAGTTATCAGTCCCTTATCTGATGCATAGTTTACAAAAATATTTTCCCATTCTGTTGGCTGTCTATTCACACTAATTACTGTGTCTTTTGCCATGCAGAAACTTCTTAGTCTGATGTAATCCCACTTGTCTCTTTTGAGGATTATCGACTGTGTGTTGGGGTTCTTATACTTTTTAACTCAATCTGTGAGGCCAGTTTTATTGTATTACCTGAACCAGACAAAAATAATGTAAGAAAAGAAAACTACAGAGTTATATCCCTGCTGATCATAGATACAAAAAAAGAAAAAAATCTTTAAAATATCTATCAAATATAATCCAACAACATACTAAAAACATGCATTAAGACCAAGATAGTATTGTCTTAAAGATGAAAAATTGTTTAATATATTAAAGTCAGGGCCAGCAGGTGGAGTATAGTTAAGGCTATGGGCTACCACATGGCCAGCTGTGGTCCCAGTCCTAGACCTAAGTAACATGAGACTCACAGTGGGCTCATCAGCATGTGTGCCTAAAATCCCAAGAGGAGACTAGAGAAGGGATTGTGCTATGGCCATTCCTCCTTGGATGTGATTTCTCACTTTCTTTCTGTCTCTCCAACAAATGCACATGCCCTTGGCCAAAAACTTAAAAAAAAGCAAAGCAAGCAAACAAATATATATATATATATATATAGTTACCTATATAAAAGTCAAACCATTTAATTCACCATATTAACAAACTTAAAAAGAAAAACTATTTTATTATTTTAACATTCAGAGAAAGAGTCTGACTAGCTAATAGCCATTTGTGATAAAAGCATTCAGCATACTAGGAATAGCATAACCACAGGAAAGTTTTTGAAATAATAAAGAATTTCCATAAAAACACTTCAACTAAAATCATATTTCATGGTGAAAAGTTGACTACTTTTTCCCTTGGATTGTGAATGAAATAACACTTATACAATGTATATTCCCACAATGAAATATTATTCTATAGATAGAAATGAGCTATCAAAACACAAAAAGACCTGGATTAATCTTCAATGCAAGTGAAAAGAATCTATTTTGAAAATGTATATGCTGTATCATTCTAACTACATTATGGGAAATTCATAACTTGAGATAGTAAGCAGGTTGTTGACTGCCAATATTTTGGGGTCAAATGATGGCTGAATAAGTGAAAAATATGAAATTTTTTAGAATAGAAGTTATTCTATATGATCACATACATTATAATTATGAACATCATACATTTTTCAAAACCAGAGCTCTATAGCACAGAGTCATCTTAATATATGCCAATTAAAAAATAATTTAGGAGATGAGTGGATCACATGAGAAAATACAGAATGGGACAAAAATATCCAAATATATTGGGGCCAGCAGGTGAGGTGGTGGTTAAGGTATGGACTCTCACATGGATGACTACAGTTTAAGTCCCAGACCTGACAGCTTGCTTTCTCACTTTCCCTCTCATCCTCTCTCTGTCTCTTTCTCTCCCCATTTCTCTCTGGTGAATGAAACATAATGATAAATAAAATAAAATAAATAATTTAAAAATGAATCCAAGGTAATACACATAAACAAGAAGAAAACTGACAAGTATAGCTCACTAAAGTCAGTAGAGGGATAAGGCTTTGTAACTTTGGATACGTGTAGAATAACTTTGGAAATGTTTGGAGACTTTAAGACTAAAGGCAAAAGGAACTATACATAAGCTCTATCCTCTAGTTAATAAAGTTCCTTTCTAATGAATATATGCTAATAATTTTTAAACTACTATTTATGATACTGGAGTTGAGCTACTAATAGTAAATGAACTGGTAGATTAGGGAAGCCAGGTGTTTTACCTTTGGAGTGACAGTTTGCAGACAAGCAAGAGGAGGCTAGAATGAGTCATGTGATAATTGATTAGCATTGAACACATTAGATGAACTTGCGTTTAGCTTAATATAAATACACGTGGTTACATCCAGAAGTGTTTAAAAATATGTGTATGCACATGCGTTAGTGTATACACATATACCTTCTTGCTCTGTTAGCTGAGAGAGCCCAGAAGCAATGACATTCCAGTAATAATGAGCCCACCTAACACCCAAATGTTGGTTTCTAATGTCATTCTCAATAAGAAAACAAAGGGAGCATGGCTTCTTGTAGAAATGGCTGATTGATCTGACTAGAGAGGAAATGGGAAGGTTGAGCCTCGGACATCTTTTAGTTCTATAAAGTAACAAAATGCTTTAAAAAATGCCCACGATTTTAGGGGTATGTCAAATTACTGGTGCCTGGTGCTGAAACAATTTGAGCAATGTGAAAAAGTTGTATTAGATTATAAATCCAAGAATAAAATATGTATCTATGAGACCATACTGACATAAGTTATTGAAAAAATAAAGAAAATAGACATTTTAGTTTTAAAAGTCCAAATAATTTGTGTAGGTGGACATGAAGCATAACTTCACTCTGATTGTGTGGATTGTACATATAGACTTTCTTCGATGGCATACAGCATAGAAAAGGAAAAAAAAAAGAGAGAGAACAAGAATTCTGTAGTAGATAAATCTGTTAAGCCCCAAGGTTAACATCAATATCGGTATGACCAGGGGAAAGTAATTTGTCTTTTGTGTGATTAAGTTTTATCATCTGGGAAGAAGGAGAAATAGCAGAATTTATTATGTAGGTTGATATGGGGGTAAAATAGTGAATATCTCTTCATTATTGTTAATAGCATTGTCACAATTTTGTTTCCAAGTTCAACTTCAGAGATTTTTGTCAAGGAAGCTAATATCTGAGCAGAGTAAATACAAGTTATATCTCTTTCTTTCTTTTTTTAAATTTGCCAGAGAATACATGTATTCACCAGAGAGAGACAGAAAGAGACAGCAGGAAAGTAAAAATGTATTTATTGCTCATGGGGGATGGTCAGCCACAATCTCTTCTCCATTTCTCCTTCCTTTCAAGATCTGGATACACATGAACATGCACCAGGCATGTTTTTGAAGCTGGCAGATCCCAGACTCGAACTGCGGAGTCAGCCAGTGGGATCTAGTGCCTTTAACTACCATGCCACCAGGTGGTACACAAGTTAGATTTTAAGGATAATATCCTGTATCAGAAATCCAACAGTATTTGGACTTTAGGACTGTTTACTACTGATTTATGTTTCCCAGTGTATCAAAGTAATATTCAGACAAATCTGGGTGATTGCAATAGTGGTGTTATTTACGTTCAACTGTCTATACTAGTCTATAGTAGATGGTATAGTATTCTAATTGCATATACTATTCTTTGCAAACATTAACTCATTTAATCTTTTTAAACCTATGGGAATAGATACATTATATTATCATTGTTGAGAGATATTTCTCTGTGGTTCTTTGAGATTTCTACATGTCACTTGACAGCTTTTATTTCAGACTTTTTTTCATACATTTAGTATAATCTTGGAAGGTATAGGTAATATCTCCCCCCACAGACAGAAGGTAGTTTTGTTTGCTATCCAGGATAATAGAGACAAGATAATAAATCCATGTTTCCATTGGAGCAAAGATTTGCTAGCAACCTCATTATAAGATTGGGGAGTTTGCTAAGTTGAGATTTCCTCAGCTCTGACAGACTCCTATGTGCATAGAATGTACCTGGAGCAATTGCCACCTTGACCCTAAAAAAACTGGAAGTCCAGGAAACCTACAGGAACATAGTTCATTTTGCCTGCTCATGTCTTATGTATCTAAAAATAAATAAATAAATAAAAGAAGAAAAGAACAAAGAAAAAATGCCATTTGTTATTTTGAAAGTTGGGTAAAATTTCTGACCCTTCATAGTTCTTGACAGTTATTATCTTAAAAGCCATTTTTTTCCACTTGAAAACACTACTGAATGTTAAGAGACTGTCCAAGAAAGTGGAGAAGTTAGGTTTGAACTTGAGTGTTCTGCCAGAGATGACACAACTTCCCCAGAATGCTATGCTCCTGCAGCATAATCTCAGAAGTATATCCCTTGACTACAAGATTGATAATAATGTCACAGATCTATTTGTTTTGCTAAACTGTAAAACTGCCTACTTATACTCAGTACAAAGAATAAAATGAACAATGTCTGCCTCTCCTTATAAAAAGGTCAACCAATACTATCTTCAGAGTCACTTAAATTCCTTTTCTTCTACCTACCAGGTTCTCTCTGACCCCTATATCCCTGCCAGGAATCCGAGTTAATGTAGCAAAAGACAGACATATGTGATCATTCTCAAGGGCAATCTGATTAATTTTGCTTGGTAGGGTGTCTTTGTAGCCGAAGGTTATTTTTTAATGAGCAGTCACACATGCTGTACTTTTGTCATGTTGAATCTTAGTGGCACTGAGAAGAATACAGAATGGACCAGGAGATTTGAATACATTCATTAAATCTAGAAGGCTCTCTAAAGTATTTTTAACAGTCTTATGTTTCATTTTCCCTGATCAAAGACAGCTCATTATACCATTTTCACTCTGAATACTTTTTTTAGTTTGTTTGAGATAGAAACAAAAGTTTAGTCCTCTTTGTTACTTGTCAATACTTAACTCTCTGCCCCTATCAACAGGTGTCTCTATTCTTTGGTATTTCTCTGATTCCCACTGCATAAACAAATTTCCCTTTCAGCTGTTCTTAAGACTTTTTAAAATCAACCAGTTCATTGTATTTTAAAAATACTACTAAAAAGGATATTTTCACCACTGTTTAAATATCCTTTATTCCACTACTTGTCTAAAAGACTCCAGGATCTTTAGAAAATTCACTTGCAAATTTATTCTCTAGGTATGAGCTTATGTGGTTTCTTATCTCAGAACTCTCTTTATCTAGACTTTGTCAAACTCCACCTTGTTTTCAAGCCCCCATAGGCACTTTGCATCCTAAGGATATTGTCCCTTCCAGCCCAGGTTAGGAGGTCCACGTACATGTACTTTATAATTGTCACGTTGTCCTGCAAACATTTGTGACACTATGTTTTGATCATCTGTTTTCTCCTCTGTGTTCCCCATCAGATCATAAACTTTACAAGGAGAGGTACTCTGTCAATAACACCAAACACGGTATCGGTCATTTAGCAGGCACATAAATAGTTATTGAATGAATGAAGAAAGCATGGTGCTTAATTCATATACTCTCAACTCCTCTTCGATACAATTTTTAGTGTATTATGAATCATATAGCCAGGGTAGCTGTTATGAGGGCTTTCTAATGCAATCTATCTTCCCTCAAGAACCTCGTACTAAAAAAATCATCTTTCTTTGAATTTGTAACACTCTGCTATCTAATATATTAGGGGACATATACACTTTCTTCAATCTTTTGCTTTCTGTCACAATTTCTGAAGTGAAATGGTCATTTTTAGTTCAAAGTTCTTGTCAGTTTCGACTTTGACAGTTTTTTCTTGATGGTCAGAATGAGGAACAAAGGATCACTAAAGTCTCCTGATAATTTTCCTTGCTTCTTGGAAATTATATAGTCAGCAAAGGAATTGAGGACTTACTGTAAACTGAATGTCCCAGCTTGTTATTAGATAGTTGAGGTCCCTTTTCACCCCCACCAGTCACTGGCTACAAATATGTATGTATGTGTGTGTAGATATATCTCCCATATTCATGTTATAGTATATTAAATGTCAACAGAAATTAACTGTGCATTAAATTCCCATATATAAAAGTTCAACTATACTTAAAATATAATGCAGGACTTGGGATTCATTTATTCTTTCATACTATTTATTTATTTAATGTCTGCTATAAACTAACACTATTCCTGGTGTGGGTACTTCAAAAATAAAGACAGATAAAGATAAGTTCAGCTTTTATGGATCTTATATCTTAGTAAAGAAAACAGGAATAGATAAATTAAATGTGAAAATTTTAAAAAATCAGTGATATAAGAAAAATTTAGAGCCAAACTGGGTATAAGAGTGGTAAATATTTTAGAACAAGAAATCAGGAAAAGGTTTTCTAAGAAGTTAAATTTAAGATGAATTTCTGAATGTTATGGAGGAAACAATCATGCAAATATCTTCTATTTACAATAGCACCTTCTGCACAAACTGTTTTACTTCTTCTACCATAACGTCCCTCTAAACTATAAATCCACAGTACTTCCTTTTTAAAAAATATAAATAACTGGGGCCAACAGTTGGTGTAGTGGTTAAGAAACTAGATTCTCACATGACTGACCACACTTCAAGTCCTGGACCTGGCAACTTGAAAATCACACCAGGCATATGTGTGTGTGTGTGTGCATGCCCAAAATTACAAGAGGAGACCAGAGGAGAAGGCAATGAGGCATGGTCATTCCCTGCCCCTGGGAGGGATGATTTCTCACTTTCCCTCTCTCTGTCTCTGTCATATATTGTCATATATTATCATATATCTTATTTATAAATATAAATTTATTTATTATATTGTATATTTATATTATATTTATTTATCATATATAAACATATTCATTATGTTTATAAATATAATAATAACTATTTTTGGTAATAATATTCTAAATATTATTATATTTATAGGCAAAAAATAAATATTTATTGTCTGTATTTTATAGTCTGTATTTTATAGAATAAATAAAAGTATTCCAGGGTATATGTCTTTCATAGAATATAGACTATAAATCGTATATACTTAAGTTAATTTCGGCAACTTAATTGTGCTGATTTTAATCAGCACACTGCTTGATAAAGACTTTGACATTATAATCCAGGGTTTTATAAGGTGTAATAAAGGATCATTCCATTTTTTCTGTGGAGTGCAGAATATCCTGTTGGCACCTGTTTCCCAGAGTCTTTAATCCAGGTTCTATTTTAAATTGGATACCACCTTTTATATTTATTTAAATAAAGTAATCATATAAACCAAACAACTTTTTTTTTTTTGAGAGATTTTTGGTATAGGCATGTGCACTCATGAGACAGACAGAGAGAGATGGAGATACAGAGAGTGAGAAATCTCCCCTCAGAGGGATGACCATGCCTCCATCCCTTCTCCTCCATTCTCCTCTCAGGATCTTGGGCATGCACGCACATACGCCCAAGTGTAAGTTTTAAGCCACCAGGTCCAGGACTTGAACTGCCATCGACTACGTAGGAGTCCAGTGTCAAAACCATTACACTATCTGCTGGTCCTTCAACCACTGGTATTAACCAAAATTATCATGTTTCTTTTTTTCTGGTTTTTATAACTAGAAAGATGTAATTGAAGATAGATCAACTATGAATATTTTTATGAGACAAAAGGTATTTTTTAAAAATATTTTTGTTTTTATCTTATCTATTTCTCAGCTTTTTCCTTAAACCAGAGCAGTTTTCCATGTTTGTAATTAAATAGGATCCTGACCATTAGTATCTGAACAGGTCATTTGAGATAAGGATTTAACTGTGTTCTTTCAAAGCAGACATAAATTATGCTGAACCAAACAACCACATTGTTCATGTTGATGATAGAATTTTTACATCTTCCATCTCCTGCCAAATAATACACCAAACCACCTTTCAACAATAGAGAAATTGCCTAAGTTATATATGGAAAAGAGAGAAATTGCCTTAGTTGTATATGGAACGACAAGACTGAAAAATGGAAAAGAAACTCTGTCCTTTTCAGCTTTGTATACACCTAGCTTTTTAAAAAAAATATATTTTATTTAACTTTATCTATTAACTTTTTAAATTTGAGCAGAGAGAGGGAGGGAGGGAGGGAGTAAGGGAGGGAGAGAGAGAATTGAGAAAGTGAGAAAGCAAGCCACCAGGTCTGGGACTGAACTGTAGCCAGCTATGTGGGAGTCCAGCATCCTCAACCACCATGCCACCTGCCGGCCCCTACACTCAGCTTTTAGACAGTATTTGTCATCAACTGTTTGGTAATGCTTAACACTAAAATAAAGTTAAACAATTGGAAAGAAAGGGATTTAAAAGAAACAGGATTCTCTCTCATTTCAACTTTTCAGTAAGTTATTGATGAAAAATGTATGTAGCTGAATAAAGTAGTGATAAATACCTTTGAATGTTATGAAAGCTTTTGTGCTATTGAAGTTTAAAAAACATCACCATTATGAGTTAAAACAAATGAACTAGGTTTCCAGGACTCTAGGGGTGCATGTCTTTCAGAAGCAAAGTAGTTGTTTGATTATAAACATTGTAATTATCAGGCAAAGCTCAAATATTTGTGCATATAGACTTAAATAAAAAATTTTGCAGCCAGTCGGTGGCGTGGTAGTTGAAGTGCTGGGCTTCCACATGGCTGACTGTGGTTCAAGTCCTGCACCCGGCAGCTTGCTTTCTCACTCCCCCACCACCTCTCTCTCTGTATTTCTCTGATCATGTTAAAAAATCTGTTGATATATCCACTTTGTAACACAAATAATAATGTGATTGAATGTATGGAAGAAAATCAAATGAAAATGAATAAATAAATAAATTTTAAAAAGAATGAATTATGGAGAAAAAAATGATTATGAATTAAATTAAGTAATTTAAATAAAAATGTTTTATCCTATACACTTGTGTTCCATAATGAGACTTGTGAAAAGAATCCTACTTTGGCATGTGTAGTTCAAATAGCAATGTCAGACAAAATGCTGCATGAAGGTTTAATAATATAACT
Source organism: Tupaia belangeri chinensis (assembly GCF_000334495.1). Classification (NCBI taxonomy): domain Eukaryota; kingdom Metazoa; phylum Chordata; class Mammalia; order Scandentia; family Tupaiidae; genus Tupaia; species Tupaia belangeri. Next base: position 309,931 of record NW_006198684.1, read on the forward strand.
TTCTTGCTAATAGAGGGGTATGATATTTTAAATCTTCAACAATTTGTCCATAGTACAATAAGAAATTGAATTTTCATTAAAGCACCCTTCTTTCACATAAAACAAAATCCCACTGTATATTTATAAAGGAGAACAACAAAAATATAGGACTAGGCTGAAGGATACGCTTTTCTTTCTCAAGATGAGAAAACTAACTTTTTTTTTAATGCAGAAATCAAAATCATTTGGTTAGGGAGAAAATGCATTTGTTAGAAAAGCGAGGTGACCTCCTCCCATTAAAAAGCAGTAGGGCTAAATCCGTAGTACTCCAGCTAATTTTGTACAAACCATGTGAAATACTGGACTCTGAATTTACTCAGTGTCATCAAAACAGATTTAATTGGCTGCAGTGTAGTTCAATTGATCTAATAAAAAGTATCATTGATTATAATCTCTATAGAACTGTAATGGCAACCATTTTTTACTGTATTGGCAGGCAAAATTGCATTTTCTTCGTCTCAGGTCACTTACCACCCAAATGAGCAATTGTTAATAGAACCAGATCATTAGTTCCTGCCGGACTGATTTCTGTGTCACCGCCTGAGTGCACATTTCAATGGCCAGAGAATATTCCAGGACAGTTTCGTCTTGTATATGAGGAAGAAATTTGTTGAGTTTTGATAAATGACTCCATTTATAACATGAAGAATTACCTAACTGAAAATGCTGACCACTGAGTTGGGAAAGCTAATGACGGAGAATAAGAAGGCTGATTCATACCTGTCAAAGAAATAGGAGAAAATCCAAATTATTTAAGAGAAGTCAAATAATAATGGTTATAATAATGATAAAAAAGTAATAATCATACAACAAAGAATTCATGACTATAGAGCACATACTCTGTTTCAAGTCATATATTAAATGATTTACATATATTAACTGATTACCCCTTACAAGGGTAGGTATTATAATTTTATTTTATTTTTTAGAGGTTTTTGCTATAGGGTGCGTGCGCTCACCAGACAGAGAGAGACAGAGAGACAGAAAGGTGAGAAATCACCCCCCCACACGGGGATGGCCATGCCGCAATCCCTTCTCCTCCATTCTCCTCCCAGGATCTTGGGCACGCATGCACACGTGCCCAGCGTGAGTTTTAAGCCACTGGATCCGAGACTCGAACCGCGGTTGACTACGTGAGAGTCCAGCGACATAGCCACTACGCTAACTGTTAGTCCCAAGTATTATAATTTTTAAGTTGAAGATGAAAACACTCAGGTCTAAAGGCAATAATGCACTTACCAAAGATTACAAATAGGTAGTGCAAAGCACAAATCTTTTTTTTTTTTTTTAAGAGAAATTTTTGCTACAGGACACATGCACTCACCAGAGAGACAAAGACAGAAAGAAATCACCCCGTGGGGTAATGGCCATGCCACAATCCGTTCTTCTCCATTTTCATTTTGGGATTTTGAGCATGCACACACATGCACGCTGAGTGAGTGTTAATTTGTCTGGTTCAGAACTTGAACAACCGTTGATTACATGGGAATCCAGTGATGTAACCATTATACCATCTGCTGGTCCCACAAACCCTTCTTATTGCTTATGGGGCCACATGACTGTTGACTGGTAATGAGTAACAATTTTTTCTCTGTTATGCATGTATGTGATTTTTTTTTTTGCTATTATTGTTCATAGAAGTAATTCTAGTGATTACCAATTTCTCTTGCTTCAGTTGTAAAAGAACTGAAAAATTAATTAGGTTATGGGGCAGGGCAGTGACATCTGCAAAGTAATTCTATGTGGAAAAGTTGTTGTTTTATACCTAAAGATCTCCCTGAGAAGCTGAACATGTACTTGGCCATGGTAGGGCCTGTCTGGGGGCTGGGAATGGATCACCTCAGGACCCTGAGGAGGTTCCTGTTTCTCTCTTTCTCTGTATTACTGTCTCTCTCAATTTCTCTTGCTCATGGAAGAAAGAAGGAAACTTTAAAAAATAATTAAAATTTAGGTTATAATAGGGTCTAATTTTGTATGCATGTGCATGTGCCTGCATTCTTGCATGTATGTATGTAGAGGTTTTTGCCTTTGGCACGTGCACTTGCTGGAGAGAGAGAGGGAAGGGAACCCCTGGGGGGTACGGCCACGTCAAAATCCTTTCTCCTTCCTTCTCATTCTGAGACCTCAGTCATGCACACATACATGCCCAGACTGAGTTTCAAGCCACTGGATCTGGGACTTGGACTGCAGCTGGCCACATGGGAGTCCAGTGACATAACCACTATGCCATCTGCTGTCCCATTTTTTTGAAGAGAATGACTGAATAAAAGAATGAATGAGTGACCTATGATTTTTAGCAAGAAAGTAAACACTGAATGACATTACCAGAATTGAAAAAAAAATTATAAAAAAAAAAAGTCAGCTGGAGGCAAAGGAATGATTACTCCTTCCAATTTTCTTTCTCTCATTATTTCCTGGGGATCTGTAATGCATCATTATCTAAAATATTTGGTGACGGGAACATTATACTTTAATGTTTCCTTGAAAACTCATGGTTAAATAAATTTGTATATATTTTATATTTGAAATACAATAAAGAGATCTTTAACTGAATTTTTTCATAGGGCGAAAAGTCTTTAACCTACATTTATGTTTTTTGTAGATCAAATTTCTGTTTTTAGTGAGTTATAATCAGTCTTATAAATATAAATATGTATTTTCTGTTGGTGATTGAAGGAGCTAAAGAAAAAAAATTGAGTATCAAAAAGTAAGAAGCATAAATCATATAATTAGTAAGTAATGAAATCATACTATTAGTAGTATGTATGTTTGCATGCACATATGTGTGCACATGGGCACATATACACATATATGCACTATGAGATGTTGGGTCAATGAGTCTTCATACCCCAAGTAGAACTTACTCTTGGATCCTCTTAGAGAAAAATAACTATCATGGAGGAGGAATATATGCTTCTGTGTAGAAAGGGAAAGGGGATAAGTGGAGCAAATAATATTAAAAATGTATTTAGTCATATAGCTTTGTATAAGTGAATTTTTTAAATTCATGATACACTTGGCCAAAGATAGTGCTCCAAAAAGGCTATTCTCAACTTAAGAAAATAAAATCTAAGCAAATTGACCTGCCAATACACACTCATACCACAAAATGGTAGTATATATTATACGCCTGATTAAAACTTTAAACCATGTACTTAATTTGACACGATATTCAATGGGGTGTTCCCTCAAAATGAAAATTCCTGTTAATTTCATTTCTATAATTCGCCTCAGACAAATTTATTCTTACTTGGCACCAACTCCCTCCTTGCCTGTCTGCATCTGATGCCTTATGTACACTTTCACAGAAGCTTTTCTGTCCAAGCCCCTGTCTTCATTTTTGATAACACTCTCTGTTTACAACTGCATTCATAGCCAGACACCAAACTGCAGTGCAGGAGCAAGCACTGGTGTCCCCTGCTCCATGGAAGTGTGAGTAGATCAAAGCTGTCATATCATGAAGGTAGCTTAGGACATACTGTAACTACAGAAAAGTTATTCTAAATACAGCTAGAGACATGATGAACAAAGGATCTTTGAGTCAGACACAGAAGGAAAATCCGTATACAAACAGTGAGTGTAATGGGGCAATAACTTTCTTCAGGGAACTATTAAGTTCAGAGGACATTGCTAGGAGGCATTGTTAGTTGACATTCCACCTTCCTGAACCTAGTGTCCCTGAGGTAGGAAAGGCTTTGTTCCTGTCCTTCAGGAGCCTGTGGAATGTGATAATTGGGAGATAGGATCTATTTTTAGAATCTATCATTGTTTTAGCAAATGTTATTAAGAATTTAACTTGGATTCTGTAAAATATGTAAAATGGGGTTCCTGACCTCAAGGGAATCTTAAGGGCAATTGAAAAACTAAGGCATGCACACACCAAAATAAAATATTCATTTAAGACAATGTGTCATGGAGCTTAGAATGGTTGGTATTGGAAATAGACCTCAGAGGGTCTCTGCTCTAGTGGTTTTCCTGCTATATTATTCTCAAGACCTAGACTTCCATGGAGGTATTTTAAAAAGAAAACACTAATTAGAAGGAAAAGACCAAGGTCATCTACTGCGTCACTAGAAAAGTCATCATGTATTTTTCTATGTTTTTCTATGCAAAAATGCATCATGACTTTTCCAACAACCCAACATATAAATGTCCTCATCTTCCCATTTCACAGACAAGTTGAGCAGATATTAGTATGCCAAGGACACTTGCTAGTAATCAGCAGAGCTGAGCTCAGAAAACTCAATGTATGTAAAGGAACACAAGAGAATTTCAAAGAAAATAGAATTGAAGTATGATATTATTTTGGTGCAAAAAAATGTTGAGGTCCACACATAGTTTTATTATAATACATATTTTCTATAAACTTTTTAAAGAATCTTCATATGTGCCTCTTGGTTTCAGAGGGGAGGCATTTGATTAATGTATGCATAGCAACTATGTGTATTGTAATTACTCCTAAAGACTGGGTTATAAATCTCTTGGTTACTCATAAGTAGATGTGAAACGTTAAGGATGATATACTAAACGCATTTGATTTTAGAGTACTTAGTAAGAGCTGAATTTACCTTTCAATTTTTCTATCAGGATGAGCTCAAAAGAAAGTTACTCCTGGGCACACTGCTATTTCAGTACTAGTGAAGGTAATATGCCATAAGGAAGGCAAACTGCTATACTAAAGTCACATGATTAACTTCAAAGCTAAAAACAAATTATTTTTTGTTGGTCTACTTTTTCCCATTGCATATCTTCGTTAGCAAGAATTATTAAGAATTAGTCTTTCATTCTCATTGCATATTCAAAATGAATTTTGCCTGTAAGTTTAACAAATTTGAAGTAGGTGCATAAGGCAGAACGACTAAACAGATTTTTATGTCCTAAAACCAACTTTATTTGAGACTCATGCACTCATTTGCTTAAAGAAGTGGTTGAGAAAAAGACATAATACTGTGATTTGACCATAGTTCTTTAATTAGATTAATTGCGTAAATTCTGTACTCCCCACTCATAAGTAGTAAAATAAGTTCCTTAATCTTTTAGTTACCCATTACTCTTAAATCTTAAGTTACTTTTGTAACTGTATGTATTGTTTCTAGTACTATATAGATGAATTACTGTTTAAATGGATGCATATATATAGATTATGTGTTGCAATTTATACATATACACATAGTAATATATATATATATATATATATATATATAGACAGTGCCATCCATCTTTCAGTATTTAAACAAGATTAAGTAAACATCCATGTTTAAATTAGTTAGCACACCTCCAAACACTTCGTAAAACTGAAGAGATGATAGTGTTTAGTGTTAGACATCATGTATCTATGAGGTACAATGCTAGGTTTGGTGGATAAACTGAGAATTCTCAGGATTAAGGTGTAAGATATCTGTATTAAATAATTCTTTTAGGAGCCAGCAGAAGTGTGATGGTTAAGGTGCTGGACTCCCACATGACTAACAGTGGTACAAATCCTGGACCCGGTGGCTTGAGAATCATGCTGGCATGTGTGCATCTGTGCCTAAAATCTTGAGAGGAGAATGGAGAAGGGAGTGCAAGGTGGCCATTCCCTCCTAGGAAAATTACTCCTGGGGGGTGATTTCTCAGTTTCCCGCTTTCTCTTTTTGTCTGTCTCTCTCTCCAGCAAGTGCATGTACCCTCTGGCAAAAACCTTTTAAAAATTTGTTTTAAAAATATGAACTTAGAGAGACTTGGTACTCATCACTTTACTTCTGTGTAATGAGGGTGAGGACAGTGGATAGGGAATAATTTGAAATGAAATCTAATAGTATAACAGATGTTTATTTTCATGTTTTTCAGTATTTTTCAAATGACTAAATAGAAAATGTGATAGTATGGACTAGGAGCTAGGAGAACAGTTAGGTCACTCTGTTTTGGAAATCTCAATGTGAACTACTCTGAATAGTGTTTGTTGATTGAGATTCTTTAGAAATTGAGATTTTTAAACTGAGATTCTTTGCAAGTTCTCCAGTTTCGCTTGGAACCTGGGTATAGGTCAGTTGAAGACTGAGGAAGGACTCTGAATCCTCAGATACTGATACTGAAAACATACAAACCTGTGCTCTGTAATGACTGGATTTTTTTTTTTTCTATGTGAGGTCAGATATGGACGTTTTTCCTCCTCATTGTTCTACTTGAATATTTTTAACTGTCAATCATGTCTGCATAAAATAATCTCAGAAACTAAAAATTCTTTTTCATAGACCTCACCAAATTGAATTGAGTTTTTTCAGAATTATTTTGTTTAACTTTATTTGTTTGTTTGTTAATTTGAACAGAGAGGGACAGAGCGAGAGCGTGCGTGCGAGAGAGGGAAAGTGAGAAAACAAGCTGCCAGGTCTGGGACTCTAATTGTGGTCAACCATGTGGGAATCCAGTACCCTTAGCTACCAAGCCACCTGCTGGCCCTGAGTTAGATTTACTCTAAACTCCTGAAGAGAAAGAACTCTTGTCTTATTACCAAGTTTGTTTCTATTGTTTAGCACAACACTTGACAAATGGATAATGAATTAAGAATTCTTGAATTCCTCCATGATAGCCACTGTGAAAGGTGCTGGAGGTAAGACGTAGAGAAAGATACAATCTCTGCTCCCAGGATTAAATATGGAGACAGACAAGCAAATTAATAATGTATGGGGTGAGTACTTTAATAATGGTGATCCAGGAGAAAGAGAGTAATACATTAGTCTGGATTAGAAAGTATTTCCCAAAGTAAATTTGAGATACGGTTTAAAGAATGGAAAAGACTTGGCAGGTCAAGAAGTAGCGAAGGCTGAGGGAACTGAATGAGGAAGGACACAGAGGCATGGACTTTCTCACTGAAAGACATGTATGAAGAGGTTAGAGTTCAGAGAACATGAGGCTTATGATAGTATCTTACAACTAGATGGTGAAAAAACCTAGAATATCAATTCTAAACTGACTGGAACTTTTTTGTGAATAATGGGAGATAATGGAGGTTTTAAGGTGACTTGATCTTAACTTCCCTTTTAACAAGTTCAATCAGAAGGCAGTATGACAAATCAGAAAGAAGAAGAGCTGAATCTATCTTAGTAACCCAGAAAATGTAAATGGGCATAGTTAATGGGAACAATAGAATTAATGTACACATTTATTTGGTGCAAAGTCATGAAATCTAGACTAATTTTTAAAAAATAATACACATTATCCATGAACTTTTGGAAGACTACTCATATGTAGTAGGAAGTACTTATTACAAGTGCAGAGAGCATGAATATAGCAGGGGCAGATAAAAGAGCTCTTACCATGGTAAAAATACTCAACTATTTTCAAGAGAGAAATATTAAATACCATTTTTTAAAAACAATTAAATTTGCTATAAGGCACATGTGCTCACCAGAGAGAGAGCATGAGAGAGAGAGAGCAAGAGATAGAAGACAGTAAGTGAGAAACCACCCCCAAGGGAGGATGGTCACACTTCAAAGCCATGTCTTGGATTCTTCTCTTAGGATTTGGGGCATCCATGCACATACTCCTGGTGTCAGGCCCACCACTAGAACCACGCAGTTGACCATGAGAGTTCCAGTTGCCTTAACCACCATGCCACCTGGCTGACCCCTAACCTAACAATTTTTAGCTTGTGTATTATGAAAGGTAATCATTGCTGTTGATCTAGATAGGAAATAAATAAAAATGATAAGACAGCTAACACTCATATTCAGCCTTCTACGAGTTCAGTGTTTAAAGCTTTACAATACAGCTCAGGCATATACGTTCTTACTGTTATTTTCAAAAGCAAAACTAAGGCCCTAGAAGTTTAGGAAACTTGACCAGAGTTAAAGAACTGGCTAGTGCCAAAACTGAGACTCAAACATGTATAATTCCATACCTGACTCCATTATGCCTTTCTATTTTTCTGAAAGAAATGACTTGGGAGGCAAAGAAGCAGTTGATTTTCTAACGTTTTTGAGTTGCTGCGTGTGCAGTATTGCTTAAGCATCAATATGAGAATGCCTTATAAGTAATTAATGGAAGTTTGAGTTTACCATTGAAGAGGATGATTACAACTGGATTCATCCACAGTACAATTTCTGAAAACTGGGGAAGCAGATATGCTAAAAATGAACCAGAACTGCAAAGAGGTTTTTTAGCTTGGTCTGAAAATCTGAAGAGTATATGTTGACTTCTTTTTCCCCACTGCTAGTTAATGAATTTACATTTTTATAAATCCCTACTATTTCCTCTTCTATTTCTTTAATTTAGTTAAAAATGCCAGTGCAAATATGAGACTGAGTTTAGATAGGTAAGAAGTTTAAAGTCTGATTAAGGAGTGTCTACTGCCTCAGAAGTGATTGTATAATATATGAATACAAAATTCCCTTTGAACTCTAGTTAGCCTTTCTCCTACATAGCAATTTCAGTCTGAACTCTCACCCATCACATCTTCATCTCCTTGGCATATTGCTATCCAGTGCTGAGAAAAGATAGGCACTTCAAGAAAAAGCACATTAGTTAAGCATCAATTGCAGCTTAATGGGCCAAGGTATGTGAATGATATTCTACAGTGACATTATAAATCTTTTCTTTACGTTGTTGAGGGAATATGCTGCACCTCACTAAAAATCTCTAATGTGACTTTGATATCAATAATCTTTCACAGAAGAGCCAATTGAATAGATAGATATATTTTGAGAACAAATAGTCCAGAATGAAAGCAAAAATGCAATAATGTAATGGGCTCAATATTGGGGTAAACATAGTCTGTTGTGAAAACGATATAACTGAGGGAGATAGAAAGAGGGAAGAAGAGGGAATGAAAATTAATATGAGCGCATGAATCACAAACGCTGTGTTATTTTTCTGTCTTCTTTACTAGATGCGCACATCATTCTACCTTCAATCAAGTGAATAGCAGGTGGCATTTTTATGTGGCTGAAAGAGAAGACTAAATCAGCCAAGCGGGTAATAGCTAGCTGTCAGTCTGGCCAGTCTTATCCAGGGATGGCAAAACTGTGCCTACATAACTGGGTTTAAATATGGTGCAGTCACCCCATTTTTCTCTCAGTTATACCATGCAAGGTACAAATGTTAGCCACTGCATAGAGACAGGCAGAAGAGACGATTCAAAAAAGGACAGGATAAGGTTGTAAATTCAGGGGCACGGAAAAGAGGCACTAATGTTTTTGTCACTAGATGTCTGTTTAAGATGGCTCACATTATTACAATTTATAGGTAACGCTAAGCATCAAGGGAAAAATGTCATGGAACCAGAATAGAGTGGAAAATCTTTGGTGAGATGTTAATGAGTAGTAGGAAGTTTTTCATAAAATAAGAAATTGTTTATAAGATACAGACAGGAAAGATAAAAGAGATCTGATTGACTAAAGGTGGAGAAAGTTCTTGTTTTTTTTCATTTTCCTTTTAATTTACATTAATTCATTTACCACTTTTTTTTTTTTTTGAGAGGTTTTTGCTATAGGACGCATGTGCTCGCCAGACAGACAGAGAGAGACATAGAGACAGAAAGCGAGAAATCACCCCCCATTGGGGATGGTCACTCCACAATCCCTTCTCCTCTATCTCCTCTCGGGATCTTGAGCACGCACGCACACGTGCCCGGTGTGAATTTTAAGCCACCGGGTCCGGGACGTGAACCGCAGTCGACTAGGTGGGAGTCCAGTGACATAGCCATTACGTTAACTGCTGGTTCCCCATTTACCACTTATTAATTGAGCACCTACTGAATACCAGGCACCAGAGATTCAGCAGTGATCCACAGGTTGAAATCTCTAGCCTCAAAAGGTGGACTTTTTCTGAGGGAAAGGAGAGTTCAGAGAGACATTAATCATATACATAAAAAAATGTACTCTAAAATAAGTTTAATAAAATATGTAATTTTATCTATAAAATTATTAAATATGAACTTTTATAAATTATAAAATATGTCAAATGGTTTAAAACACTGAATAAAAACAGTTGTGGGAAACAGAAAGTAAAGATGGAGAGAGGCTTGTGATTTTAAATATGGCATTTGGGGAAGATTTACTGAAAAGGAGATATTTGAGTATGAACCAAGAGTAGGTAAGGAAATGAGTCACATGGACTTCTAGGAATCCATTTTAGGTATAAGGAGAAACATATGCAAAGCCTGGTGGCCGGAATCGGCCTGGCATATTGGAGAAGCTTCAGGGACAGTGTGGATGGAGCAGAGTAAATTAGAGGAAGGGAATGAGATCAGAGAACTAAGGAGAAGGGGCACACTTCCCTAGGATTTTGTAGGCTGCTGTAAGGGATTTGCTTTTATTTCAAGTGACTCAAATTTTGCTTCTGTGTTGAAATTAGATTGTAAAGGAAAAAAAACAGGAGCAAGGAAATAAGTTCAGAGGTTGTTGCATTCATTCAGACAAGATAAGGGTAGAGGTGGAGAATAATAGTTGGAATCTAGAGGTATGTGGAACAGGGATATATTGATGAATTGAATGTGCCATATGAAAGAAAACATGTGTGTGTATGTGTATGTGTGTGCATGTGTGTGTGTGCATAGAAATCTGGAATGACAGCATTACCACATGCATAGATGGCAAAACCTATTGTAGAAGGACGTTTTGAAGGGGAAATTGAGACAATGATTTTGAACATGTTAAATTTGAGAAGCTTATTGGATCCTTAAATGAAGATGCCAAGACACTTGTTACTTGCACATTTATATGTTTGTTTGTTTGTTTGTTTGAGACTAGGAAGAAGTCTGACCTGAGTATTATCAGTAGCTTGTATTTAAAGCCATAAGATTGAGTAAGGTCGACAGGGGAGTAAATACAGAAAGAGAAGGGAAATTGTCAAAGTACTGAGACCTGGAACATTTTGACATTAAATGTTGAGGGAGATGAGAAAGATCAAGCAGACGGACTGACCATGAAAGAGCCAGTTGAGTAGGAAAATAAATAAATAAATATGACAAGTGTAAAATTCAGAAAACAGAAAAGAAAGTTGTGTTTTGTATTTTTTTTTTCTCCCATGAGAAGCAGTGATCAGTGGTGTCAGGTGCTACAAAAACATCAAATAAAACAAAAACATACTTAATCGTTAGATTAAGCAAATTGCCGCTCTTGAACTATAGAAGTTCAACTGGAACAGTAGGAGGAAAAAGTTGAAAATAGGTGAGTTTAAGGAAAAACAAGAGGTGCTAAATTGGAAGAACAGAAGTACAGATAAATTATTCAAAGTTTTTTGCTGTAAAAATTCACAAAAATGCATAGTTAGTTGTAGAATCAAAAGAGAGCATGTTTTGAGGGGAAGAGAATGTAGTGAAAAGAAGCAGAAATTATAATGTGCCACACTGTGGCATGGTAGCCTTAAGTGGGGGAGAAGGGGGATGGGATAGGGTTCAAAAGGTAATTATGAGGTCAGTTCCGTGGCAGAGTGGTTAAGTGCATAGAAAGCAGATCCCACATGACTGACTATGGTTTAAATACTATCCCTGGTAGCTTGAAAAAGGTGTCAGGAGTGTGTGTGTGTATGTGTGTGTGTGTGTGTGTATGTACACGCATGTGCACATGCACCCAGAACTTAATGAGGTAGTGAAAAGAAGAGCCTGTGGCATGACCCCATTGGGAGATGCTTTTATCTATGTGTTTCTCTGTCTCTGTCTCTCTCTCTGGCACGTACACACACCCTCTGGCGATTAAAGAAAAGTGAACACTGTGGCATTACCCAGGATATGGGCTGTTCATAAGAAAATGAAGGAAGGCAGAGTGTACAGCACTTAGGGAAGGGTGGGTAGATGTGGTGTTAGGAATGTGAGAAAATGAAATTGAAAAGAAAATCATCAGTATGGAGAGAAGATTTGAGAGATTTATAGAGAGAAGACAAAAAAAAAACTTAAAAAAAAAAGAGGAAGAGATATAAATGTAGAGTGGGGCTTGGGGGCAGTGGAAATACACTGTGCACATGCACCCAGAACTTAATGAGGTAGTGAAAAGAAGAGCCTGTGGCATGACCCCATTGGGAGATGCTTTTATCTATGTGTTTCTCTGTCTCTGTCTCTCTCTCTGGCACGTACACACACCCTCTGGCGATTAAAGAAAAGTGAACACTGTGGCATTACCCAGGATATGGGCTGTTCATAAGAAAATGAAGGAAGGCAGAGTGTACAGCACTTAGGGAAGGGTGGGTAGATGTGGTGTTAGGAATGTGAGAAAATGAAATTGAAAAGAAAATCATCAGTATGGAGAGAAGATTTGAGAGATTTATAGAGAGAAGACAAAAAAAAAACTTAAAAAAAAAAGAGGAAGAGATATAAATGTAGAGTGGGGCTTGGGGGCAGTGGAAATACACTGGAATCAATGGGTGGGGAATTGGTACTTTAGAAATACTGAGCTGGAATATAGGAGATAGTGGTTAAGAGAGTGTGGTGCTTGCAATTGAGATTACTGAGGAGTTGTAGACATTGACAATAAAATGTCTCAATTTAGCATATGACTTTTACTGTGGGTGGCTAAGTGGAGAATAAGTTCTGTAGATCAGAGGAGACCGAATGTATTATATGTATTATCTGCTACAGAAGAAAAATAAAGATGAAACAGTTCAGTAGAATTTTTCTAGTAAAACTTTCTTTCTGGCTTTCATTAGAGTTACGAATGTCAGCAAAAGGTGAGGAGGAAGTGTGATCCAGGATCTCAGGTTTCATTCCTATAGTGGATTTCTGATCTTCCAGAGGGTCATCCAATCTGGCCTCAGTTTAGGGAAAACAAAATGAAAGGTAGTTTTGACAAATTTTAGAAGCCAGGCTTGCAGTGGCAAACTTCACTCAGTCAGAGTCTGTTGGACAGAACTTAGTCACTTGGGTCTACCTAACTGCAAGAGGCTGGGACATGTCTTGTTAAGAAGTGCCCTGGTAAGAGTAGAAACATAAATACCAAGGAGTACAAACAACCATTCTGCTAAAGCAGGAACTAAAGAGACTACGATGCTAGAAGAATTGTCAACATGAACACTGTAGGTACATAATTATCATGTTTTTTTTCTATATCATGCGATGCTTTAACATCCTAGGACCTTACAGACCCAGAGAGTGACCAGCCTTTCCAGAGTTAGCAACTTGCTTGGTATGCAAACCAACCAATCCAAAGCAAGCTCTCAAATACCTTCTTTATCTAACATCCCTGCTTTTAAGTCAACATTCCTTCTGCCTAATAGAAACACAGGGCCAGTTGTCAGACAAGAAAATACCTAGAGCCTAGAGCCCAGACCCCACCCAAACTATTCAAACTATCCAATCCTAAATGTACTACCTGAACTTATCCTGCCCTGCCCATTCCTTTGTATAGAAATCACAATAAAGGCTCTAGTTAGCTAGCACCTTCCACTTGCCTCCTCTTGCCACCTGAGCAGCCCAAAGTGTTCTTGAGCACTGTGGTATGCCTCTTTCTCCTGGGGATTGGAAGCAACAAATTGTAGTTTAAATGACAATCATCTCCTCATTTGTTGTCCTTACCATACCGGAATAAACCAAAAATTCCAGGTATATTTTAATACAATAAGGTGACAGGAATAGTACTAGAGAAAGTCACAGAGAGTCAATATCTAAAATCTTGTAGGCAAAAGGGGATAAGAACCAGGGGTGCACAGGTAACTGTAATATAGAGAAGCAGTGGATGTGAATTTTAGTTTATGGCATAAGATTCAAAGTTTGAAGAATTTCATGGAAGATGAAGTTTTGTCACTGAAGACCTTGGAGCACATCCGGGTCCCCTGTAGAAAACAGGAGATATAGACATTCTGTATTTGAGAAGGCTGTTAAGGAAGGCAAAGGAAACCTTCAGAGAAGTTGAAGATATATAAAATTGTTTCTGATGAATGACAACAGACTCCACAGGACATAGGAGGGAATTTTAGGACATAAGGGATAGTTTTTAAAAGGTACTGTTAGGTCATTAGGAAAGTCATGACATATTTTTCTATGGAAAAATATGTCATGACTTTCCTAAAGACCCAATATAATTACCCTGTCAGGATTAGAATGTAAAATCTTAAGATATGATTTGGAAAATGAGGGGCTTTTTGTTTGTCTATTTGCTTGGTCTTTTTAAAATTTTTTAGGTGACTACTGGAAATAGGGACAAAAGCATAATATGGTTAATGTTTGTGGTTTTAGAACAGTGGTGTTGGAGGGGAACAGAAAAGTGGATCGCTCCATGAAGACATGGAGTTACAGAGCCCATATTTTCTTCTATTCTAGAAAAAGGGGAGGTGTGGTATGTAAGAAGTACCTTCCTGTGATTTCACACAGCTCTAGGGGCCCTTCTGAATATTGTCCCAGTAGACATTCAGATGCATTTATACTTATTCCACAGCTCAAGCGTGTTACTGATCATTTTCCGCCCACTTGTTTGCCTGGGTAGTTTCTGCACTTTGAGTACAATACGTGCACCATGACTCTACTAAATAGTCAATGATGTTTGGAAAATATCTGAAATCTAAGGGATAGTTTCAAAATAATGAGCTCAAAGCTAACAAGGAGTAGTGATATGTAGGGAGTTTTGTGTCATATTTGGCCGTTTATATGCACATAAAATGATCCTCTACCAACGATTGTTACTGTTGACCAACCACACCTGAAGTACCTCTATGGAAAAATATGTCATGACTTTCCTAAAGACCCAATATAATTACCCTGTCAGGATTAGAATGTAAAATCTTAAGATATGATTTGGAAAATGAGGGGCTTTTTGTTTGTCTATTTGCTTGGTCTTTTTAAAATTTTTTAGGTGACTACTGGAAATAGGGACAAAAGCATAATATGGTTAATGTTTGTGGTTTTAGAACAGTGGTGTTGGAGGGGAACAGAAAAGTGGATCGCTCCATGAAGACATGGAGTTACAGAGCCCATATTTTCTTCTATTCTAGAAAAAGGGGAGGTGTGGTATGTAAGAAGTACCTTCCTGTGATTTCACACAGCTCTAGGGGCCCTTCTGAATATTGTCCCAGTAGACATTCAGATGCATTTATACTTATTCCACAGCTCAAGCGTGTTACTGATCATTTTCCGCCCACTTGTTTGCCTGGGTAGTTTCTGCACTTTGAGTACAATACGTGCACCATGACTCTACTAAATAGTCAATGATGTTTGGAAAATATCTGAAATCTAAGGGATAGTTTCAAAATAATGAGCTCAAAGCTAACAAGGAGTAGTGATATGTAGGGAGTTTTGTGTCATATTTGGCCGTTTATATGCACATAAAATGATCCTCTACCAACGATTGTTACTGTTGACCAACCACACCTGAAGTACCCACCTTAATGGGAAGAAATTATGGGTGATAAAGGATCAATAAGAAGGACATGATGTAGGGAAGAGAAAGGGAAAGTGAAAAATAAAGCCATTAAATAAAAAATAAAAATAAAGCCATTAAAGCAAAGAGGAATTATCAGATTTTAGCCAACGAGAAGCATGTCTCATGATTTCTAAAGCACAGCCAAAAGAAAGAGTTTCAAAACACAATTGAGAGTTGTTTTTAACTTTTTGGAGGCTTGCTCACATTTGGCTTGGAGAATTCCATAGCTTTTGCTGTTCATTTTATCTGTAGAGATTAATCAGTAGGGAGGAATGAGACATGCTGGCAGATCTTGTCTGTCTGACATGTTCTATCAAAACTTTGAACTTTGTATTTGGCAGCAAAGTAATGTCACAAAGTGCCATCAACATAAAAAACTCAACTCCCCCACTAAATAAATGTTGGGGAAACCTAACGACTCCCATTTTCACAATAATAAAATAAGACTCCCTTTTATAATAGATGGCAATTTACAGGCAAGCAGAGACATTGTTTCTTTTTCATTGTTGTATTCTTAAAGATTAGCATGGAGCCTAACAAATACCACTAAAAGATAAAAAAAGATAGTGAGTATGATAGATGTATTCACTGCACATGATGAAGGGAGAGCTCCACAGTACTGTTCACATAGGCTGCAATAGAAATGGTTCTCCTGGCATTCTACAGACTGGAATGTTTATGCTTTCTTACACAATCTGTCGTTACACTGTACACCCTCTAACTGTCACTAGATTCCTGTATGCCAGTCATGTGCTCAGTGCTTTACATTTAAGTCTCTAGTTAGTGCTTATAACTCAGACACTAAAGGAAATGACATTTGATATTTGTCCAAAATCATGTACAATAGCTTAAGTGAGGAGCCAAGAGTCAGGGTTCAGTGTATAGGTATTTATAGTACCTCTATGGCCATAGTCAGACCCATAGTGATCATAATGGTTATGACACTGATGCATTCATGTGTTCTCAGAGTATTTATTTTCTATCTGGAGGGACAATTGAAACAATTATGGAAAAATATTATCTGAGTTTTACCAAAATAGTCGTATGTAAAAAGGGAAGATTGCTATTTTGAGGTTGATGCTGTGTTTTAATACCCCTGGCTGCTTTCATTTGTTGAGATTTGATTATAACAGGATTAAGAGGGTGAAAACTTATTCTGACTCGGGGGTTGACAAGTGGGGCTTTTGAGAAGAGGTTAGAATCAAGGTCATCAGAGTGGTGCCCCCGTGATCGACTTCTAGTGGGTTTGTAGAAAGACAGAGTGAGGCCAGAACAGAGACACGCAGGCATGGGTGGATGTGCTCCCGCCCACCATGGTGTAATGTATCCAGAAGACCGGCACCAGATGTGGCCTCTGGACTTTGGACCTCTAAACCATAAGCTGAATAACCCTTATTCTTATAAATCACCCCACTTGGGGTATTTTTCATTGTTAGCAACAGAACAGACTAGAACAGTTGGGATAATTGAATTATTTTGTCCAAAGACAGGTTACATGAATTTTGTTTTGGATGACACCTATCATCTGGGGAGATGAGATATTAAGACATATTCAGATAAGAGAAACTGATCAATCAAAAGTAAAATGGGGAGGTAAGAAAGGACTCCTACTAGATTAAGGAACCATGTTGAGATAATGTCCCAGGACATTTTTCTTCATATTTTGGTACCTTTTAGACTATTTTTATTTGAGCAAAGGTAGCAATAAAAAGCCCAGCTTTCCCTGCAGACTGGAAGTTTTTGAGGGCTGCGCCATCCAGTGTTCTCATCGAGATCCCTCTCTGTCACGACTAGAAGCGGGTTCTTCAGTTTTCTAAGGTAATTAGCTTGAAAGAATAGAAACACAAGTCATTGACCACTTTTCTTCTTAAAATGAAAATGAAAATCAAGAGGGTCAATGTTTTTTTGAAAATTTCTAAATATTTCTCTTTTCAGTTCCCAGATAAAATACGATTGTATTTTTCATAGATCTCTAAAAGTATAAAAGGGAAAATATTTTGCATCCTTTGTTTCCTTCTAGGGGACTGATTCACTAGGAGTCTAAATTGTATGTAGGATGCAGTTTTTTTTTTTTTCCCTATGTAAATAATTAAACATTTCTTCTGAGTCTTAAAATAAGTTAGGGTCTTGTCTCTCTTTAAGTAATGAAGTTAAAATAAAAATATTTAGAAAAACCTGTCTTCCCTGCTTCTGATGCTAGTTTGATCCACTATAGTTCTTGTTTTAGAGTTTTACATTTTCTTTTCAGATGCATGCAAAGAGTTTTAATGTGAACTCTGAAGGTTCTTTAGTGTAATAGTTTAAACTATTTATAGCTAACACCTCCCTTTGAGTGTCTATAGCAACTATTACAATGGTACCTAATGTTATTACTATTTAAGAATGAATTATTAAGATTTTAGGTATGAGACAAATTGGAAAATTTAGCATTAATTGAACACTGCTGTTAATAGTACCTTTGGTAATTTCTTGTGAGGTCCCCTTACATTGCTTCATGAGAGACAGAAACCTGAAAGTAGAGTGGTGGGAATAATCTCTGATGGCAGAAGTTTGTAAAGTAATATAACAAATGGTATTTTATTCCAGTTATTAAAACTTAAAACATCTAACATTCAAGCATACAGATTGTCAGCTTAGCTGTTTCAGCGCTGAAAGGAAATGCTTAATCTATCGGAGTAGCTGTTCCTCAAATAACCACTTCTTAAACACATAGAAAGGAAAGGTTTTCTGTACATAGGTATTCATACAACAAAATTTGAATGCTTCTGCTCACAGGAAAAAATGTGTTTTAAGTCTAGGATTGTATATTTTTAAATTTTTAGGACTTCTGACAAACTTTTTTTCTAATAACTTGGTACTTGCATAATATTTGCTTTTTGTTCATGAAGATCAGTTAATATTAGTATTGTTGACTTGCAGAGGTTCTCCCAATGTATAATGTGGAAGAGTTGGCTTTTAAATGTGCTGGAAGAAAATTGGATCGAGAATATTGGTAGGGGAAATGCCAAGAAGCAAGATTCAGAATAAATTGCAGGTAGTGTAGTGACCTTCACAGAGTTTTTCCAATCTTCCTGTCAGCATACTTGAGCATCAGAAAATATTTCTTTCCTTTGAACTTCAGCTATCTACCCATTTCTTCCTCTTTGCAGTTTCCTCTAGCTTGGACCTCTTTCTAGAGACCTACAGTTTCATTTCTCAAAGCCTATTGGACAGCTCAAATTTTTCTTTATTCTGAAGATGTTCTATACAAAAATCTCTAAATTTTCCTGAATCCTTGCCTAACTGTTTTGTCCTTATCCTTATTAAACATCTCTCCCCCCACTAATTAGTATTGAATGTCCTCTTTACTCAACTATTAATAAATTTATATCACAAATATTCCATGAATTACTACTCACACAATTAGGCTACAACAGTAATGATGATGAAAAGATGCATTTAATAAAATATATTTTTTTCCCACATTGAAGGTCTTTTACAATGGATGGTTATTATTAATATTATTTGAGATAACAGTTTAAAAATAAATTTCTAACAATGCAGAGAGCACTAAAGAATATTCAGGGAGAAAAACTATATGAATATACAAACATGAATCCCCCAACTTTTTCTTTTCTTTTCTCTTCTTTCCTCTCCTCTCCTTGCCTCTTCTCTTCTCTTCTCTTCTCTTCTCTTCTCTTCTCCTTTTTCTTCTTTCTACTTCTTCTTCTCCTTCTTCTTTTAATTTGCTATAGGGCACTTGTGCTTGCTAGAGACAGTGAGAAAGTAAGAAATCCCCCTCCTGGAGTGGAGGGAGGGATGGTTAGTCCACAATTTCTTCTCCAGTAGAGGTTCCCAGCGTGGTTTTCATGCCTCCATGTCTGGTACTGAAACCATGATTGGCCATATGGAATTCATCTCCCTGTGCCCAGTGCTTCACCACTGTGCTATTGGGCCACCAAATTAATTATTTTGAAAGTCAATAAAACTTCTTAAGAAAAAAGAATGGAATAGAGTGTTTCGAACCACTATATTGAAGACAAACCTGTGGTGTCATTGTGAACAATATTTATAAGAAGAAGAAAAGGAAATGGATGAACTTCACAATGTTTCCCTTAGAAGAAAGATTTTCGTTTAAGCAGATGTGTTCTGTGAGGGAAAAAAACAAAAATTTACATCTTTAGAATATTTCGAGAGAAATGTCTTTTTTTTTTTTTTCCTGCATTAAGTTGGTGCTGACAAGGGTTAAAGGTGTTTAATTTGGATGTAAATAGGTGAATTTGAGCTCCCGTATGCCATTTAGTAACTCTGTGACCTTAGGTAATCTTCTGATTCTCCAGTCTAGGCTCATAACCTGCATCAGGAAAGTGGCAATTATAATACTTGGCTTGACAGATTTTTGTTAATATCACATTAGATGATGCATGTAAAATGTTTAAAATAGTAAGTAGCTAACAATAAATGCATGATAAATGTCCACTTTTATTAAATTTAGTTAAGGTTATACTGATAATTAATGTAGGGACCAGCAGTTAGTGTAATGGCTGTGTTGCGGGACTCCCATGTAGTCGACATGGTTCGAGTCCCAGACCCGGTGGCTTAAACTTACGCTGGGCACGTGCACATGACGC
>NW_006198684.1:330197-344669 GCF_000334495.1 Tupaia belangeri chinensis
ATGGCCATCCGGGGGGGTGATTTCTCGCTTTCTATCTCTCTGTCTCTCTGGCGAGCGCACACGTCCTATTGCAAAAACCTCTCCAAAACCAAAACCAAACAAAACATAACTGATAATGTAATGCTTGATGAATATTTTATTGCAGGTATCAACTTTAAAGATAAATTGAAACATTAAACAGATACACACTTCCTGATTTTTCTCTAATTTACCTTACTTAAAATCTCCATTTGGTTGGAGATTAAAAACAGAACAAAACAAACCTCAGTTTTACAAATCTTCTTTCTTGTTCTTTGAGATACATTGCATTCTGAGGAGGTTTATATTTGTTGAGATATCTTCATGGAGAATGGTCATTTGGTTTTCATTCAATATCTTCCCACACTCTGCATCACCTCCCACCTTTTTATTTGATTTTTTTTTGATAATTTGATAATTATCTGATTATATATATGTCTACACCTCTGGAGTAGAAAAAATGTATTTTTTGTGTTTTGTGTGTTTTTTTAAATTTTATTGTTTTAGTTTTTTTGCCATAAGATACATACTCTTACCAGAGAGAGAAAGAGAGAAGGAAAGAGAAATCACTACCTGGGGAGATGGGCATTCCAGAATTCCTTCTCTACTTTCCTTTCAGAATTTTGGGCAGGCACACACATGTGCCCATCGTGATTTTGAAGCCAATGGTTCTAGTACTCAAAATGCAGTCAGCCATGTGTAAGTCCAACTTAATTAACCACCATTCCACCTGCTGGCCCCAGAATTACTTCTTATTCATAGCTTCTGGAGCACTGTAGACAGGTTATCAAGAGATTAGTATTTAAAAAATAAGGAAATGACTGATTCCTCCTCATAAACCCAACCTCAATATGTTTTGGGTTTATGTCATAAAAGACAAGAATATAATATGGAAAATATGGGGCATGGTATAGATTACATGCTAGGCCCTTGATATATAACCTATCACTTAATTAGAATAATATTACAAAATTGGTTATTCTTATTCTATGAATAAAGAAAGTAGGTCTGGAGAGTGACAGAACTTCCCTTCTACGATGCAGCTGGTAAGTAGTGGGCACAACTTCAGTCCAACGCTGTCTGCCTCCAAAGCCAGGGGATTTTTTTTTCCTGTCCTACCCCGCTGTGACAATGTCTCTTCTCAGGTACAGGCATAATAATTTCCATTGGATTTTTGCATACAAGTCAATATGAAATTCTCTATTAATTTCAAAGTAGACTTTTTTAGCTACATTGATGGGAAGGAATGAATTATATAGGAGGCCCAGGTGCCTCATTATTTCCAGAAGAGCATTGCAGAATAAAGAATATGAGAGCCATAGATTACACTGGAGAGTTTCTGATATTTAAACACACAGAAAGTGTCATTTGCAGCTTTTCTGGTTTGAAAAAGTGCAATATGAAGAGATGATGCCAGATTATCTCAAGAGAGTAGCAGTGAGCCAACTTGATTAACCTTGAGGAGTCTATGTCATCGTAATTTTTTATCTGATATGAAATAGTAAAAAGCTTCTATGCCTGGGTATAGTGCACATAGTTATGTCTTTATTATATTTGATTTTTTTATATCATCATTGTGCAATGCTTTCATTTGGTAAATTCCTAAAATATGACTTCCTATGATTCAATTTAATTTAACCTTTTTTTATTTTTTGTCTTTCCTCATCTATTCATTTACCCTGCTAGGTATCAGGTATAAGGAGATAAATTATCCTGCTTACAAAACTTTTGTAATTTAATGATTAATACTGATGTTAAGACAAACTAATGCCTAAAAGAGACCTAAATACTGCTGTGAAAATTTAGAGGAAGGAACATTTTGAATAGGGAATTAGGAGGGACATTACAAAGAAAGTAGAAGTTTGAGCTCGATTTAAGGACTGTTGTTTATATAAGAAAAATATGCTAGTGGACCAGCAGGTGGCAAGCTGATTAAGGCAACTGGATCCCATATGGTGACAAAATTTGGGGTTCTGGACTGGGTGACTTGGTCAACACACTAGGCTCATTCATGTACATGTGTGCCCCAAATCCTGAAAGCAGAGCGAAGAAGGGATTGTGGCATGGTCATTGCTTCCCCCTACCCACCCAGCCACTTTCTCTCTTCTCTCTCTCTCTCTCTTCCCCTATCTTTCCCTTTCCTTCTATCTCTTTCTGGCAGTCACATATGCTCTATAGCAAATTTAAAAAAGAAGAAGAAAGAAAAATATGTTGGAATAAAAATATATCTCATTCAAGATTTATGAGAGGACCAGAGTGACTAGACCAATATTTTTCTGCAGGCATGAAGTAGGTAAAAAGTCTGTAAAAAGTAATTTGACATAACTTATAGAAACTTAATGCCATGTTCAAGAGCACACCTTTTCCCAGAGTATTGATGAACTGATCTGCTGAGGTTTTAGTATCTGCTGAATGTGAATATTAACATTAACAAATGTGAAATGATCTCTTCACTGCAGAACTTTCCACAGTCACTTAATTGTGTTATGTCTATTAAGGACATCTACAAAAGGTATAATATGTCTTTTTTTCCCATATTAACATGTGCTGTTTACCAATCTCAATAACTATGGGGCATGATGTGAGAATAGTGTTCCACGGAGCACACTTTGGAAAATGCTTGTTTAGAAAAGTCAAGTTAAAGAGTTCATATTTTCATAAGAACGTTTAGTTCCCACTTCTTGTTGTAACCACCTTTATAATCTCTCTTCAATCTGTACGTGGTGCGCACGCACACACACACACACACACATACACACACACACACATATACACACACACACACTGAGTGAGCCACAAGCTTGTCTTCAGCAAGATTCTTTGGAGTAGCACCTTTGTATCCTTTAGTCCTGTTATAAAGGCTCTCTGCTTTCCATCATGACTGCAGGCCACAGTTCTTAGTTTAAACACTCTGGTCTTTGGGAAAACCTTTCACTATTGACGTTTTTTCTTTATTTTTCCTGGCTCCCAGTGACTTCACTTCCAGACTATGGCCTATGTTATTTTACATGACTTCCTGTATTCAACCCAGACATGTTTCTGTGCTTGAACTCTGTGATCTAGGCTTTCCAGGTTGTCTGAAAAGACTCTCCTTGCTGTGCATGCCTCCAGAAAACTTGCCTAAAAAAGGGCTATGATGAAACATAACCTGGGAAGATAGGCTCTCTGAGAATATTCGAGAGGAAATAACACTGTACAAAATCCTGTTGAAGAGAATTTATAAAGGGTCATTATGACCTCGGGCAACATCACAGGACATGACCCCCTTCTAATACCTCTCCCAGGAAAAGGAGACAGTGCAGAGAATTTGTACTTCACTTGTCAAGTGTAGCAATTGTACTTGATTCTTGAGATAAGTTATAGGAAATTTTGTGGTAATGACAACATTAGTCATACTCCTACCATGAAATGGAAGATAAACAACTCAAAATAAAATAACAACAGCAATCATAACAATAATAAGAAAAGAAAGAAGAAAAAGAAAGAGAATTTATAGACATATTCCTGGGAAGGCTACATATCACCTGTTCGGGTGATTTAGCAATATTGTAAAACTCTTCCTCCCTGTCCCTCTCCCTTTCTCCCTCTTCATCCATCATTCTTTGCAACATCATTTTCTCTATGTGGTCTGGTCTCTCTCTCAGAAAGGCACTGCCTGCATGGGAGACAAGCAGACTAGCAGCAATTTCAGATCACATTCTCCTAAATTAAGCATCTCTACTTACATAGTCTTCCTTAGAAGCCGGGACCAGCAGTTAGCATAATGGCTATGTCACTGGACTCCCATGTAGTCGACCGTGGTTCACGTCTCGGATCTGGTGACTTAAAACACGCCAGGCGCTTGTGCATGCATGCCCAAGATCCCAAGAGGAGAATGGAGGAGAAGAGATTGGGGTGTGGCCATCCCCCCTGGGATGTGATCTCTCTCTTGCTGTCTCTGTCTGTCTGGAGAGCGCATGCGCCCTATAGCAAAAATAAATAAATAAAAATAAATAAATAAATAAATAAATAAACAAACAAACATCTTCCTTAGAAGCTCAGCATCCTGTGATGATGTTAAGGTGACCTCTGTCCTACCCATGCCCCCCAAACAACATGTAATAAGCTTCCCACCAAAAAAAATTATGTAGCCTGAAAAAGTAGGGAGGTGAGGCTAGAAAAAGTTAGCAAATGGCCACAGTGGTGCAGTGGTAATTTAGTGCCCTGTGATGTTAAGGTCACGTGGAAAGGTCCTGAGCTCTCATACAAAGTTTCCCTATACATGTTGACCTTGGCTGGCTGAGGTAAGGGGTAGATAGCACTGGTAAGACTCTGTTAGAGGATACCCCCAACTCCTCTTTTGGAAGAAATAAATGATTAAACTTAAAAAAATAATAAGGAAGAAAAAAAAGGGAGCCAGCAGGTAGTATAGTGCTTAAGACCCTAGACTTCCACATGTGCTACTGTGACTTGAGTCCTGGATCTGGCAGCTTGAAACTCATGCCAGGCATGTATGCATGCATGCCCAAAATCCCAAGAGGAAAATGGAGGAGAAAGGAGTGATCCTCCATCAAAGTGATTTTTCACTTTCTGCCTCTCTATCTCTCTGGCAAGCACATGTGCCCTATAGTGAAAACAAACAAACAAACAAAAAACTCTTAAAAAAGAAAAAGAAAAAGAAAAAGCTGACAAATATCATCCCCTCATCCTCAATATACACTCCTTTCATTATAAAAATTACATATTATAATATATGCAATATATTGTATATAAAATAACATATTACAACTGTCCCCGATAAAACTAAAAAAATCTTCAATAATGTTCCTTATAACCCAACTTAGTAGTAGATGCTACATCAGTCCCAGACCAGAATCAATGGGTGGTGAGCATTCTAATTAGTAAGTGTTGTCTAAAGGTGGCCACATACAATCTGTAGACTATGCCTAAATACTTAACTTAATTAAGACTTTCCATATAGTATAGAATGAAAAATGGGATAACCACAACAGTAACATGTACTGTGAGTCATAAAATAATAAAAGAAGTTGACAACTCTGTTCCCATCATCTGTTCCTGCTTAGAAAACTACCTAAAACTCAGTGGCTTGAAATAACCTCTTTATTTTCTTTCATGGTTCTATGGGTCTTATTTGTTTTTTTCTCAGGTGGTTTCAGGGTGATGACAGATGGAGCTAGTTTTTCCATTTCCATGGTCATTCTATACAGACTCACTTTGGTCTTTCTATTGGGGGTGAATGGAATTCTTAAGTGATGGTTCAGGGCTCTCTAGAAGGCTCTGGAAGGTCTTAAAGCTTAGGTGCCAACTGTCACAGCATCACTCCTAAGTGTTATCTAAGAGTGAGACACAAAGACAGCCCAAATTGAGTAAGAAAGGGACCACAAAGTTCATAAACATAGGGGCAAATGGTTTACCAGAGAGCAGTCTTAAGAGATTGGCCACAACAGAAAACATTGGTTTGGTTTGGTTTTGAGTTTTTTATATTTATTTTTATTTATTTATTTATTTGCTATAGGGTACATGTGCTCGCCAGAAAGACAGAGACAGACAGAAAGTGAGAAATCACCCCCCAAGGGGGATGGCCACGCTGCAATCCCTTCTCCTCCATTCTCCTCTCAGGATCTTGGGCACATGTGCACACACACCTGGCGTGAGTTTAAGCCACTTGGTCTGGGACTTGAACCACGGTCGATTACATGGGAGTCCAGTGACATAGCCATTATGCCAACTGCTGGTCCCAGGACAGTTTTATTACATACTTTAAATTTGTGGGGGAGGGGAGTATCAAAGGACTAGGTTCCCCCATCCATAGAGTTAAGTCCTGGTCTTCCACAGTTCTGCTTCCTGTGAGGATATCCTTGTTTGTTCTCCATGACTTTGACTCAGTGGGCAAAGGGATATATTTCTCTTTTTAGGAATGCTGTCACACTAAAAAGCCAGCTCATCTTGGGATGATTATAGAGATCTAGAGAAAGGCATATTTACCGAGTAATTAGTGACCATATACACACACACACACACACACACACATATATATATATATATATGTGTGTGTGTGTGTGTATATATATTTTTTTTTCCTGAAATTTTCTGTAGTAACTATTTGGCTAATTCAATTTCTGATCACAACCTGGACTAGTAACCAAGCCAGATTATTTTATAGAGAAGCAGTGACTTTTTAGTATCTCTTTTGACAACTTCTGTCTTTTAATGGCAGGCTCCAGGGTTCTACCCAGTCCCTCATGCTAAGATGTTGAAGCATAACAAATCAGCTCCCTCAAGAGGCTGCATCCCAGATGATGAAGCAAATTACTTCTGTTGGGCAGTGAAGTATTTGAGAGAATGCCTGGCAGGTCAGACCTAATTCTGTGGAACTCCTTGATTCTGTTTTTTAACCTGTGTTTTGCTTCCTATTTTTTGCATAGACTAGCTTCACCATAAGTACAATTAGTTTATGTTTACAGCTCTATAAAATTTATGCTGATCAGTTTTCTTAGATTTTGTAGGAAAAAAAATCTCACTGAAGTTCTATTATTTTTTTCTCTGGTAAGTCAGGCAAACAGTTTGTCCCTTTTTTACAGGATTTACTGATTTCTTATAAAGCCACCAAGCATCTTGAACATTACACAAATTTCTACTAAGTCTCTTAAAGTTCTTGCTTTGCTAGGTATATATCTTGAGGTAGAATGTGAACCAGATGCTCTTCACTCTCATAGTAAAGATTATCAGTTATTTGTCTTGTTTGTGGGTAAGGGATTCATTTTAACCTATACTAGGTTGTGAAACATCCTATATTTTATGTTCTTATCCATTTATGATCCATGGAGCAGGATTACATATTAATTATTCAAGAAAGATGGACAGTCCGGAAGAATAGATTCTTACCTTGAATAGTCAACTTCCCTTCATATGAAAATCTATATCCCTCTGCTATATTTCATGTTGTCATGACCAAAAGGAAGGTAAAATCCTCATTTTAGTCCATTGTTCTTCCTCCCTGCCCTGGAAGCACTTTTAACCCAATTTTGGCTATTTTTGTGCTACCTTCTCCCCCCTCCCCCCCTGAGAAAATGATCAGTCTCTCTATGTGAAAATAACAGATTTGTAAGATCTCTTTTAGAGGCCCAGAGACTAATGCACTTTAGATATCAAATTCTTCTATTTCTTTTTAACCAAAATATTCTGAAGTGCTAAATCTTGACAAGGAGCAACAACAGCAATAGAGGCTACATCATGCAGTGAAACTTATTTCAGAACAATCCCTTATCTCCAGGCACAGGACATGAGCGCTATCAAATCAGCAGTTGGTAGCTGCCAAGCACCAGAGCATCACTTCAGACCCCCATCTTCAAAGCCGGGATATCAGGAGAAAACAAATGAGCTCCAAGAGGCAAACATGTTTTGACGTTAGCTTTTTTGGGGAATTGGTGGATAGGTATTGCACACAGCCCATGCCAATTCTACGTCCAAGATAAAGTAATCCTTTGATTTCTTATTCACTTTTTATATCTCTCTTTTACAACATATCTTCTCAGTTTAAAATCAAATTTTGTGACCTCCCTGCTGTTGTCACTACAATTTCCAAATTGTCCTAAGGACAATTTGATAGGAGAAAAAAGACCTCATGTAATTAATGGATCAATAGCTTTCTGTGACCTTCCCTGATTACTGCGTTGACTACTACTTCTGATATCCACTTTCTCTCCTATAGAATTCATAAAAGAAATTATTTTTATGCTCCACCAAAAATATTAAGTTGTTTTTTTTTGCTATTTCCTGACTGTTGTTTCCTACCTAGGTAAGCTCCTTGAATAAGATAATATAAAGTGCTTGGGTATGCCTCCCAATTTTTACCAGGCTGTAGGCAGAAGATACATTTTGGCAAGAAGTAAAAGACCTGGTCCATTCCTATTTGCATCACAGTTTTTAACATTTAAAATTCACAGAAACTTCTAAGTGAGGAATTAAGTATTATGTTGATTTGAAAAGAGAAGTTAAACTCCACTTTGACTTTATCTAATAACTTTACTGACCTTTTTATTTAATTTTTATTTAATTTTTAGAGGTTTTTTTGCCTTAGGTCATGTGTGCTCACTGGAGAGAAAGGCAGACAGACATAGTGAGAGGGAAAGTGAGAAATCCCCCTCCCCCACCAGGGATGATGGCCACCCTTTAATCCCTTCTCTTCCATTCTCCTTCCAGGATCTTAGGCACGCATGCACATGTGCCTGGCATAATTCTCAAATCAATGGGTCTGGGACTTGAACTGCAGTTGGCCATGTGGGAGTTCAGCAACATGACCACTACACCATCTGATGGGCCCCTCTGCCCTTTTTATATTAACTCTGCTCTCTAAGGATGGGGTGACATACATCATGGCCTGTGAAATGCTGCACCGAGTCTCCTAAACTCAATTTCTTAATGTCTCTCCCTAAGAATGTCATTACTAATCCAGAGAGCTCAACTAATGGAGTTAAAAGTGACAGAGTCTTTTATAGAGTAATAAAACCTTTTAAGATGTACTTCAGGGGTTTCTAATTCTCCCAGTAACATAGTAAATATAATGAACATAAAAATTATCTTTGCAGCTGTTGTATGTGTCGGTAACAATAACAAACTCTCAGCACTGCAGAAGACCAAAATAGCATCTGGTGTTTTGATTCACCCAATTTAATCACACAGAGTTTGAACATTTACCATTTTACAAGTTTTGTTTATTGATTTACAAGATTTTTATAAGATTATGTGAATTCCTATCGAACATATACTTAGCATGGTCCTATTTTCCTCACCCCATGGGCTCTCTTCACATTACCAGAGGGGCTCTTATGTGTAGCCTCAACAAGATACTTAGATACAAGATATGGTAAAGAAATCTGTGTGAAAGGAAGAAATCAATTGGTGGATTATTAAAATTGCTAAGAGCATGCTGATTTTGATCATAATATTAATCAGCAACATTAATAAAAATATTTTAGCCTCTGCCTTTGAGATCTATAGATACTGTCTTGATAATGCCTATGGAAATTTACTAAGATCACCAGTGATGTATTTTCTTAATGCACTGGATGGATCTTGAATTAGAATTTAAGAATACCTTTTCTATAAATTACAATCTTTTCAGATTTTTTTGACAGAGACAATACCAATTCAATTTGTAATACTTATATTCTGATGACCACCTTCTGGAAAAAATGAAAATCCATTTCTGGATTCCTTATTTGTACACATCCATGTTGGTACTTTACAACACTGGAAACAGACAGATTGGCTTTCTCACAGTTTTACAGCACTGGAAACAGACATACTGGTTTTGCCACAGAAACAGTAAGAGGGAAAGTGAGAAATGAGAAAGTGAGAAATCACCCCCTGGGAGGGATGGCCACAGCTCAATCCCTTCTCCTCTATTCTCCTCCCAGGGATCTTGGATATGCATGTACATGCGCCTGGTGTGAGTTTTAAGCCACCAGGTCTGGAACTCAAACCACAGTTGACCATGTGGGATTCCAGCAACATAACCACCATGCCATCTGCTGACCCCTCCTATCATAAATTTTAATAAGACCTATTAGTCATTCTTTAATACCAAATAACTTTCGTTATGCTTATACATGTAGTGTCTAGAAAATACAGGTTAAAAGCAAATGCTTTTTTTAAACTTCTAATGTATTTTATTTGTCCTTGTTATATGAAAAGACAAAATTTTATCAACCATGCTTACTGTTATCAATGTAATAAGTGTAAAAGGTTAAGAATCAAGGAAGGCATGGCTCTGGATGTGAAAGAACATGATGCCTTTGAATAAAGAGGGCACATGAAAGGATAGAACATTTTCTTTTCCAATATTTCCAAATGTGAATCCTCATTCATATTTGCCTAGGATTATTAATCAGAGATAAAGTTGTCCTTTTGGCTCCGCCTACACCCCAGAAATATACATAGAACCTAGCATTCCTGTTTGTATTTGGGAGGCAACATAGTCCTCCTTTTGGTGTGTTACTCTAACCCCTGAGTAAGTGAGTGATTCAAGAAGCTTCTAATTTTCTTTAAAAATTTTGCCAGGAGACCAGTATTTAGCATAATGGCTATGTGGCTGAACTCCCATGTAGTCAATGGCAGTTCAGGTCCCAGAGCCGCTGGCCTAAACTCACGCGAGGTACATGTGGGTGCATGCTCAGAAACCCTAGAGGAGAATGGAGAAGAAGGGATTGCAGTGTGGCCATCCCTCCTGGGGGTGATTTCTGGCTTTTTGTCTCTCTGTATTTCTGGCGAGCACACGTGCCCTATAGCAAAAACCTCCAAAAAAAAAAAAATTGCCAAAAGGTGCATGTGCTCACCAGAGAGAGAGAGAGAGAGCGAGAGCGAGCGAGCGAGAGCATCCCACCTGTCCCCCACTCCCCCATGGAGAATGGTCACACTGCAATCTCTTCTCCATTTCTTCTTCCTTTTGGGATTTTGGGCATGTATGTACATTTATCCAGTGTATTTCTCTTTTTTATTTTTGCTATAAGGCTCGTGTGTTTGCCAGAGAGACAGAGAGAGACTAAGAGGCAGAAAGTAAGAAATCACCCTCACAGGGGAATCGTCACACCACAATCCCTTCTCCTCCATTTTCCTCTTGGGATTTTGGGCATATGTACACATGCCCCATGCGAGTTTTAAGCTACTGGGTCTGGGACTGGAATGGCAGTCAACTACATGCGAGTCCAGCAATGTAACCATTTAACCATTACACCATCTGCTAGTCTCACCCAGTGTATTTCTCAAGCCACCTGATCTAGAACTTGAACCATGTGGTTTCCCATGTGAGATTCTTTGAGTGAGGGTCAAAATAAAAACTCTGTAATAGATCCAGGTTGTCATGCAATCTATTATGCCACTTGCTCTGTATGATCCAGCAAATCTGATGTTGCTTAGAGTGTAAGTGGGAGATAAGATACTGGTTGTTGCATCAGATAGACCTCGTGAAGTGAATCACAACACAGAATCAGTATTTTTGAGCAAAGCCCTGTAATCTGCTGGAGATAAGTCTCTGATAAAAATGAAAATTTTGACTTGATACTGAACCTTAACAGAGGCTAAATACTTAACCATGGACCACCAAGTTACCACACCAATAGAGCTGCTCATCATGAACCAGGGATTACCTGATCCATCAAAATTTAACATTTTAGGCAAACACAGCAGCATTTCATTATCAAAAGAAAGCAGAATATATGAGCGTGGGATTGAGCAGGCCCTGAAAGCACAAAACAGGTACATAAGGAAATTGTATGAATGTCATATAATTACGCTCTGCCATTCGATACCTATGGCTCAGTGGGGAGCTCCCTTCAATTGATTGACTGAGGCAGAGAAAACTCAGGTCAGGTTTATAGACGGTCCTACATGATATGCTGGAGCCACCCAAGGGTAGGAATACAGCTGCCAGAACTGAGGCATCTCTGAAAGAGGGTAGTTAAAAAAAATCTTCCCAATGGACAAAACTTTGAGCAGTATACCTGTTTGCCCATTTTACTTGAGGAGATAAATGCTAGAATATAAACATATAACAATGTTCTGTGGTCATTGGTTTGACTGGATGGTCAGGGACTTGGAATAAATGAGTGTATGTGAAGTATGTAGACAGACCTATCTGTGTGGACAAAGAACAGGTATATTTGTCTCACGTCAGTGTTCACCACAAGGAGATTTTGTAGAGGAGAATTTTAATAATTACATGATTGAGATGACCCATTCTGTGGAGCCCAGTGAGGCTCTTTCGGTAACTTGTCTTACCAGACCCAATGGGCTCAAGAACAAAGCATGCATGGAGGCAGGGGTAGAAGTTATACATGACTCAACAGTATGGTCTGTCTTACCCAGGCCAGCGTTTTCCATGGCTAAGTGCCCTTTCTGTCAGTGGTAGAAAATAACACTGGATCCCTCATATGGCACAATTTCCTGAGGAATTAGTTAGCTATCTAGAGGGAGTTTGATTGTATTGGACTGCTTCAGTTATAGAAGGGGTAGTACTTTGTTTTAATTGGTATACACAATTTTCTTTGAATATCTATTTGCTTTTTCTGTACATAATGCTTCTGCCAAAACTAACATTTGTGGATTTAATATCTTGTCCACTGTCATGGCATTCCTCACAGGAATCTAAAAGAACATGGTTGATAAAATTTTACCAAAGAAGTTATTTCACAGCCACAGACCCAAACCCATAGAATTTAGTGGTCTTGCCATGTTCCCTGTCATTGAGAAGCAGCTGGTTTAATAAAACGGTGAGAGAACTGGATGTGTGTGTATACCTGAAAACCAATACTACTAATAGCATAGACCTTTCAGGAATAGAGGTTAGAATAACTGTATCAGGCAAAGGACCACAACTAGCCATATGTATTCCAGGGCTGACATAACAAAACACTATATAGACTGTGTGACTTAAATGACTAAAATTTGTTTACTCCCATTTCTGGTAGCTGGAAGTTCAAGGTCAAGTGGTCAGCAAATTTGGATTTTCCTCAGGCCTCTGTCCTTATAGATGGCCACTTGCTTGCTGTGTCTTTGCATAGCCTTTTCTGAGTACACATACCTTCCTGGTAGTTCTTCCTCTTCTCATAGGGACACAAGTCTTAGTTGTTTAGGGGCTTCATCCTTATTATCTCATCCAATTCAATTATCCCCCAAAGGCCTTATATCCAAATATAGTCATAGGGGGTTTTCAGGCTTCAAAATGTGAATTGGGCAGGATGTAATTCAGTCTACAACGTTAAGATGTTTTATGAGGGTAAAGGTCATACAAAATGGGTAGTGAAGGAAAGTATTTACAAATATTAGCTATTGCCACATGATCAGCAGAGCGAAGACAGTAATCATTAAGCACATATTTTTCTTGTTTTCTATGAGCATGCTTTATGTGTGTGTATCACCCATTTTGTTTTCTTCTCTCTTTTATCTCATCATCATCTAACATATGAAGTAGTAATTATAGTTAAATTTACATCACTGTATTTAAGATAAAGGATAATAGGGAAGATCAAACTTGGGTCTTGGGTAATGTATTTGCATTCCCTTCCAGGGATAAGGTTAATGCATTTTCAGTGGTATGCAAGATAGTTGCATTGGGTTACATGGAAGTATAACTATGTTATTGTCTTTATTTGGAAATTAAATATGGTTTAAGGAGATGTATATGGGTACCAAATTGATATTGGGAAACTGTGATGACCAGTTTTGCCTATTGATTTGCCTAGAATAAAGTCTTCAGTTACTCAGTCAAAGAATCTAGATATTACTGTAAAGGTATTTTATAGATAAACTATCAGTTGACCTAAGTTAAAGAATTAGTTTAGTGTTCTGAGTATTTCTCATTCAATTTAGTTTATAAACTTTAAGAGTAGAGTCTAGGTTTCCCTGAGAAAGAAGAAATTATGTGTATAGATTATAATTTCATATTTTCTCTAAGAATTTTCAGCCTACCTTTCTTTTTTCTTTTTTTTTTTTTTTTTTGAGAGATTTTCACTATAGTGCGCGTGCGCTCGCCAGACAGACAGAGACATAGAGACAGAAAGCAAGAAGTCACCCCCCAGGGAGGATGGTCACACTGTAATCCCTTCTCCTCTATTCTCCTCTCGGAATCGGGGGCGCGCACACCCATGCACCCGGCATGAGGTTTAAGCCATCGGGTCCAGGAAGCGAACCGTGGTCGTGTTAGCCATTACGCTAACTGCTGGTTCCCCAGCCTACCTTTCTGAAGTCTTCATATTTTAAACTTGTCTAGTCAGTCCCCACATTCACATAACTAATTGATTTTAACAAATTTAGATAGACAATAGGTAGACTGATAGACAATTGATAGATACATATATAGATTCTCCTAGAATGGGGTTACATCCATCATTATAAGTTTATTGTAAAGTAAACTTCTTAAATTAAAACACACTTAGTACACCTAACCTACCAAACATCATAGCCAACCTTAAATGTGCTCAAAACTATTATACTAGCCTAAGGTTGGACACAATCATCTAACAAAAAGTCAATTTTATAAGAAAATGTTGGGTATCTCATGGCACTTATTAAATACTATACTGGAAGTGAAAAACAGAATGGTTTGTATGGGTAGTCAAAGTACAGTTTCTACTGAACACATATCACTTTTATACCATCATAAAGTTAAAAAAAATCCTAAATTGAGACATTGTTCATCAGGACTGTCTATATAAGTGTGTGTGTATGCATGTGTGTGTGTGTGTGTGTGTGTGTGTGTATGGTGAATACATACATTAATATCTCCTCCTGTTGGTCACTACCAGTCCTATTTCTCTTACTGATATAGGTACTCATCAAATGTTGAATGAATAGATGTTTACATAGATGAATGAATAAATGAACAAATGAATGAATGAGTGAATAAAATGATTGTTCTTATTTATCTCTATTAATGGTTATGACTTCATCTAAATG
>NW_006198684.1:344700-345577 GCF_000334495.1 Tupaia belangeri chinensis
TAGGGAAAAGATAAAAGGCTGTTAGCAATTTATGAATGGAAGAAGAGACAAAGCAGCTTAATGGTATAATAGCAAGTACACACAATAAGACATGCCTAAAGAATGATTCAGAAGAGCTTGAGATAACTCAGGTACACTGTAGAGGAAATTCTCTGTAACTGGATTACTTTCTAATTCATAAATTCAAAATTAAATACCTTCAAAATTTCAAATTCACGAGTGAAGGACTGTGTCTTTTGCAGGTGAGAAAAGTAAAAAATGTAGTCCTGATTCTGTCATGCATAGACACACTTCATTAAATTAAATCATCTAGCTTATGACCCTGCTTCCTGAGTTTGTTTTCTACCAGCCAAATAAATCAGAAATCTATCCAATACCCAAAACCTTTTCTCCCACATTTCATTTCAGTTCCATCCATCCTAGAATGTATGTAAGTCTGAAATAGTAACTTAAAAGCCACATGTTTTGAAATGAAAACATTTTTACATGGTTACATATGAAAATAAGAAAAAGAGAAAATTCTGATTTTGTTTTAAATTCACTGAAATATAATAAAGTCTCTTCTCTTCTACTTTGCATTATCTTTGTTTTCCAGGTTTGTTGTGCCCAGCTCATAGCTCTCTCCTTTTCCTAATAGAAGATATAAATTATAATTTTCTCCATAGTAAGATATAAACTAAATCATGATTTTACATGTGCTTTATTGTACACTATGATATATTTCTTTTTAATTTTTTAAAATATTTTAATTTTTAAATTTTTATTATCATCATAATCTTCTTTATATTACATTCAATTACATATAACTTTACAGTGTATTACATTGCTTTTTCAAAAGGGAATGCCATGCATGTCAGTCAGTACAGAGACATTAATC
>NW_006198684.1:345796-368811 GCF_000334495.1 Tupaia belangeri chinensis
AAAAAAAAAAAAAAAGAAAAAAAAAGAAAAAAACTCTCCATAAAAAGGAAATGCCATGCATGTCAGTCAATACAGAGACATTAATCTCCACACTTCATCATTCAATATCTTTTCAATGTTTTTCCCAGTCATTATTATTATTATTCTAATTGTTATTTTTTTAAACAGTCAATCACTATTTCTCTTTTTTGCTTGTAAAAAGACTTTACCTATCATGAAATACTTCTCAGACCAATCCAGTTGAGAATATTATACATGTCATCATCAACAGGTAATAAGCCATATCTGTTTCCCACTGATGTCCTGCCTCTCTATTTGTTCTACTATGATTATATTTCAAAAATTAATACCCAGATCCCTTTTGTTAATATCACTCCTGTGGGAAGAAACCACCCAATTTAATAAAAAAAGATTAGTTTGTCATGGTTCAGGGTGTCTGAGTGATATCCAGTTAGTTTTTTCACCACTCAAAATATGATATTCTTTGAATATTTACAATATGCTTTGGATATTATGTCTGTGCACTTCAGAAATCAGTGTATGTGTTCAAAATGTAAAAGGGAAAAAACCTCTGTCTAAAAGGTACACACAGAATTCCACATATCTTGATTTTGAACAGCTTTTTGTATGATTTAGTCTGTAAAGCTCCAGTCTTGTTTCACTGAATGTTTTAAATTTTACTTTTTTCTATACTGAATATATTTGTATTGAAGATAAGAGAGTATTTGAACAGTTCACAGATTCTTCTGAACTCAACATTTTGCAATTCTGAAATAAGACAGATAAATAAGGAATTTGGTAGCATGTTTTGATCTAAAAGACTCCTTGAATCATAGTAGTAGGAAAAAAAGCTAGAAAAACAGGCCTAATCCACAGAAATCATTGACTTAAAACTCATATTTCAAGATTGTAAGTTGTCATTATTGATATCAGTTGATTTGGATAGTCTAACTATAAACCTAAATGACGTTTCTTAGGTTGCCTTTTGTAAAAGAGTATTCTGCCACTGTTAGAAGAGAAAGTAAGCAAAAGTGGTTTTCTAGAAGGAAAAAGGAATCTCTGACAAAATGAACAGTTTTTCTCTGAATTGAGCTAAATTGTTTCTGCATTATAGAATTCAAGTCTGTTCCACATTCTTTATCTACACGCAAGTGTTTTAAAAAACAAGGTTACTTCTAAAAGATAAAATAGGAAGTTTATAGATATTTTGGTAGGCAGCATTCTAAGATAGTCTCCAATAATCCTGATGGTTGACATGTCTGTTCTGTATTTTCTCAGCCCTTGAATATGGACAGTGTTTACTCTGGTACATAAGATTCTATCTTAGCAGATTTGAGGGATTTGCTGGGTTTGATTTAGTAAGCTGCCATGTCTCATGGCAAAGATTCGAGGTGGCCAATAGCAGCTGAGAGTAATCCTTGCCTGACAATCTGCTAGAAAGTGGGAACATCAGTCTTAAAACCATAAGGAACTCCACCCTGCTGATAAGCTGAATGCACTTGGAGAGACCTCTGAGTCTCTTATGAGATTGCAACCCTGGTGGGCACCGGTTGAAACCTGGTGTCAACTTTGTGTGACCCAGAACAGATAGGCTAGCTAACAGTACAGGATTTCTGACAGATGGGAACTGTCACATACTCAATACAAGTTGTTCAAAGCTGCTATTTTTTGTTAAT
This sequence comes from Tupaia belangeri chinensis, assembly GCF_000334495.1. Classification (NCBI taxonomy): domain Eukaryota; kingdom Metazoa; phylum Chordata; class Mammalia; order Scandentia; family Tupaiidae; genus Tupaia; species Tupaia belangeri. Next base: position 347,473 of record NW_006198684.1, read on the forward strand.
ACCTTAAAATAGAAAAATAATGCAGATAGGTTCCATACATTTTACTCATAAATTCTAGGACTTAAATCATTATTTAGAGATGTATGGGCTGTAGCCCGTAAAACCATCCAATAGTTTCAGACAATAAATTTGTGAGTGTGTGTGTGTGTGTGTGGTGTATGTGTGTGTGATCTATTCAATGAATGATGAAATGGCACAAAGTAGAACTTATGCCTATGAATGCCCCTCATAGTTCTAGATATCATCAACTATTATTCATCTATTTACCTTTTTCCCTTCCTCCATTCCTCCTTCCTTCCTTTCTTCCCTTCCCTCTTCCATTCAAAAAAAATGCTCTAAGGCTCACTCTCTTTCTGTTTTTCTTTCCCTCTTTCCTTCCAAATCTTGAGTTACTGTGCTATTGGCTGTTGTGATTTACATTTAGTTCACTATCAGCATTAAAATCCTTAATACTGGGGACCAGCAGTTAGCGTAATGGCTATGTCACTGGACTCCCATGTAGTCGACTGTGGTTCACGTCCCGGACCCGGTGGCTTAAAACTCACGCCGGGCGCATGTGCGTGTGTGCCCAAGATCCTGAGAGGAGAATGGAGGAGAAGGGATTGCGGTGTGGCCATCCCCCCTGGGGGGTGATTTCTTGCTTTCTGTCTCTCTGTCTCTCTCTGTCTGTCTGGCGAGCGTATGTGCCCTATGGCAAAAATCTCTCAAAAAAAAAAAAAATCCTTAACACTGGAGCCAGCAGGTGGCATGGTAGTTAAGGTTCTTGAGTCTCACATGACAAACTACAGTTCAAGTCCCCAGTGTGGTGGCTTGCTTTCTCACTTTTCACCTCTCTCTCTCTTTCTGGTGAGTGTACATGCCATTAGAAGAAATAAAAAAATCCTTACCACCTTCAAGCCATCTGACTATCTGGATTGTGAGTGAGTGGCATGTAGAATAGGATTATTTGTTGGGTAAGAATATGAGATATGAGGAGTAAAGATGTAAGGCAATAGAACTTTAATGGAGACTAGAGTACCTGATAGTATATAAGAGTAAGGGGGGGGGTATACCAACAGATGGTGTAATGGTTACATCACTGGACTCCCATTTAGTTGACCACAGTTCAAGTCCCAGACTTCGTGGCTTAAAAATTGTACAGGCACATGTGCATGCATGCCCAAAATCCTGAGAGGAGAAGGGATTGTGGCATGGTCATCCCCCCAGCTGTGACTTCTCACTTTCTGTCTCTATCTCTCTGGAGAACACAGATGCCCTATAGCAAAAATCTCTCTTAAAAAAAAAATTCTGCTGAATATCAGGGAATTTACTAACAGTCAGATAGATTGAAAAAAATAACATAAAATAAAACAATGTGCTGCTGCTTTGTTTAGGGATAACAATAAAATGGAGGAGATTTCTGTCCACCTGTTTCTTTACTGTATACCCAGAACCCTGGCACTATGATGATAGTTTAATGGGCATTCGGAATAATTAATGTTACATTAAAAAGCCTCGATGTTTATCTAGCCTTTGAACTTAGGATTTTAATCTTTTTTTAAAAAGTGCACAGAATTTGAATCTGCAGATTTTGGCATATTTAATTAATTTAGTATATAGCAGACAAATCTATAATGTTAGACACAAAGAGTATGTAGATTTAAATGTGTGTATGTGTATTTAGAAGGTTTTGAACCTAGCCTAGTCCCGTAAGATTCTAAATTATTATACAACGTTATTGAGTGATTGTCAGGGAAATGTAAGTTGCTACAAGTAAACTTCTTATTTTATAATTCAACTAATGGCTACTGTTCTTCTACCATAAAGTTGACCATAGTACTGTATGACAGGAAAAATGCTATAAAAGCTGTTTTATTGTAAGTATTGGGTCACTGGAAAAGTTATGACATGTCTTTTTTTCTGTTTTTCTATGCAAAAATACATCATGACTTTTCCAACAATGATATGATGGTTTGAGAAGGAATAGGATAGTATATTTGATGCAGTTGCTGAATATAATACCAAAGCTAGTTAACTTCAGCTGGAGGCAACTAGAATTTCCAATTGTATGTTTAATATTAGAAATTGCAAATTGGTCTTCTACTTGAAAATGACCTAGAGTTAGTTAAGCAGATTCAGTTTTCTTATCATGACAAAAATAAAAGTATGATAACTCTAGGAAGGAACATCCTTGCTTCCCATTTGCTACTTCGGCGCATACACTGTAAACCTGAAGTTGTCTTTCAATTTCTTGAGGAAAGGGGAAAAGAGCCTACCACCATACTATATTCATATTGCTATCCAGTGTGAGAAGAGGTTAAAGAGATATTTTTGTCTTTTTTATATTATTATTAATGTGTCCATTAAAAGATAAATCTCACTAGATCTCAATGAAATTCATACACTAAAATATACCAACTGTGTTGGGGAGGGGCAGCAGGTGGTGCGGTGGTTAAGACGCTGGACTCCCACATGGTCAACCACAGTTTGAGTCCTGGACCTGGAATCTTGAAACCATGCTAGGTGTTTGAACATGTGTGCCCCAAATCCCAGAAGGAAAGTGGAGGAAAAGTAATTGTGGCATGGCCATCCCTCCGCGGATGATTTTTTTACCTTCTCTCTCTGCTCTGTCTCTCTCTGGTAAACACACTTGCCCAATGGCAAAAACTTAAATATATATGTATATGTATATATGTATATATATATATGTTTATGTATATGTATATATATATGTTTATATATATAAATATTTATATTATTATTTTTTTGGCACACTATATGGTTAATGTTTTTTTAAGTTTACTTATTTCCTCAGAGAAAGAGAGCAGAAGAGAGAGGCAGGCAGCGCTACCCAGGTCTTCATACCACCGTCAATCCCCAGTCTTAGCTGGCCAGGATCATGGGCATACCTACATATGCCCAATGTGGACAGAGACCTTGAGATACAAACCTGAGACCTTCCCATAGACTTCAGCATCACAGAATACTGCTCTACCACTGTGCTTCTGCTGCTGGCCAACACCCCACTTTCTTTGTTATAGTTGGAAATCAAGTGAAATGTAGACCCTAGAGACATATGGTTGAGTATATAATATTTAATTACTGAAAATGACTTTTAGGCAACATACTTTAGATATGTCGATAAAGATCTGGTTAACACTTGTCACTTAGGCATCCTGGGATTATCCACCCAGCCAATAGTGGTCAGCTTCATATCTCCCCAGGTACCTTATTGCACAGATCATGGTATGCATGTTTTCTGTACCCCAAAAGGGACTTCAGAGAATACAGAAACAGGTGACCCACATGTGATCATTTATATCTTCCAAGTCCAATTTGAAAGTCTGTTAATACTCTGAGGAGTCAGAGAAAGGTCAAGAAGTTTGCTAAATTGAACTTTGTTTTACTCATGGAAATATAATGTCAATGAGAAAGAAAAGGTTTCTATAAAGATACAGAATATAATTCTCCAAAGATGTCCATATCCTAATTCCTGGAACTTGTGAATATGTTCTGTTACATGGTTCTATGGTTTAAATATGTCTTCCACAAATTAATGTGTTGGAATTTGGTTGTACTGTGATGGTATTAAGAGGTGACTTGATCTTATTATGCTGTTGAAAGGTGGTATCTTTGGGAAATGATTAGGCATCAGGTTGTGGCACCTAGAGCTTAGTCCTAGTGGATTTTAAAGAAAGCAAATGAAACCTAGACACATTCTTCTCTGCTCAAGTTCCTTCCCTCTACTCTGTCATCTACTAACAACAAGATCCTCATCAAATGCATCCTCTGGATTTACACCTCCAAATTGTGAGCTGAATAAACCACTATTTTTATAAATCTTCCAGACTAAGGTTTCCCCATTGTTAGCACAGAATGGACTAGAATATATGGCAAGGGGGAATTAAGGTGGCAGATGAAATTATGTTTGTTTATCAACTGACCCTGAGATGGAAAGATTATTTTAGATTATCTAGGTGGCCCCAGTGAAATCATGAGAAGCTTCATAAATGAAAGAGAGGCAGGAGAGAGAGAGTCAGAATGACATGATGTGAGAAAGCCTAGACTGACCATAGCTGGCCTTGAGAAGGAAAACGGGTCACTAGCCAGGAAAAATGGGCCATCTCTAGAAGCTGGGAAAAGCAAGAAAGAAAAATTTCTTCTAGGGCCTCCGGGAGAGTATTAAGCTAGAAAATGCTTTGATATTAGTCCAGTGAGAGCCATTTTAAACTTCTGTCCTTCAGAATAGTAAGGCAGTAAATGCTGTTTAGTTTTTTTAAAAATGTGTTATAGGGAGCATTCACTCACCAGAAAGATGGGGGCAGGGAATGAGAAAGCACTCTTCAGGGATGATGGCCATGTTGCAATCCCTTCCCTCCATTCTTCTGTCAGGATTTTGGACATATAAGTATATATGCCGGGTGTTTTTCAAGCTGACTGGTCTAGGCTTTGAACCGAACAGTCTCCCTGTGGGATCCAGGTGTCTTAAACAACAACACACTTAGTGGTCCAAAGTGGTTACTTTAACCAGCTAAATTCATGATAATTTATTATAGCAGTGGTATACAATTAATTCATTATCTACCCTGGTTCATTACAGTAACAGAAACTACTGTTGTATGAGGAAAGAAATTTAGTACAGGTTAAGTGAGAGATTACAAAAATGTTGGAAGGATGTGGTATTGAATAAGATACTGTCAACGTGCATGTTAATTCCCATGCTGACAATATCCTTGCCAAGCTGTGCTGAGGAAACTTGTGATTAGGCAATGATAGCTGTGTAAAATAGTCAGTTGATTTTTTTCTTTGGGGTTTATCTCAATATCTCTAGATGATTAGTTGACATTAAGGGAGCCACACTGAATTTCTGTGATTTTTTACCTACCATTCTCTAGCATATATACAAGGGGATTTCAAAAAATTCATGGAAAAGTAGAATGCAAATACAAGTTTCATTTTGGTGCAAAAAACAAAATCCATGCATAGAATTCATGATACACATTTCTATGATCTCTTTGAAGTCCTTTATTATGTATGGATATACAGACATTTAGAGTATTTGTTCCCACCCAGTTCAGGGAACAAAGTGTTACCAACACAGTAGACCAACACAATATTCTGTAGAACAGTGACATGAGAAAGAATCTTGTGGCCAGTTTATGTATAGAAGTGGAGTTAGAAGAGCAGAGGAGTACTGCTGACCTGCAAGTGAAATACATCTGCTTAGTAAGACAGTGGAGGAAAAAATAATTTGAACATTGCTTCCAAGTTGTAACTCGAATGTAGGTGAGCTGCAATAAAGAGATCACCTGCAGAACAGCAGCCCAGTTGCATTTAGCTACCAGATTAAGTTTAAAATAATTTACTCTCATTCTACAAAACCAGTTCATCTGCTCTTTGTAACACCAACCTATCTTCTGCTACTTAAATGGAGATATAAGAGAAGTCACCACCATGATATCCTTCAAGACTTCTGGTGACTTTTTTGTGGTTCACCAGGACATAGTATTTAATTTTTTTTATTAGGCTGTTCCTAAGCCTTATAAGTAAAACATCCTCATTCTACAGGTGAAGGAATCAATATGGGAATTTTCTTTGTTGCCAAGTATGCCAATAATGTAATCACGAGTGGTGGAAATACATAAAGAATTGTTTTCTGACATGCTATAAGAGGTGAACTCAAGCCAAATTCCATTTTCTACTCAATCCACATGCATTCCTGTTTTGACCTGTAAACTTCAGTAACAGAGAAGACCCCAAATATTATTGTTAGTTGGAAGCCACTGATAGTCATCTTTGAAAAGACAAGTTTGTTCTCTTTTCTTAGTGTATAATGTTTTACCCATCTTGGTAATGGGTGGTAAATCACTTTGAGAAGCCTAAAATATTTATTTGGTGGCCATCCAAGATGATATACATAGTAAAAAATATATGCTAGCATTCCTATCTTTATAAATTGTTCAATTTCTTCATTATTAAGATATTTCTAATATGTTAACATTATTCAATTCAGGTGCTGTTGAGTCCAAGTATTATTTAATTTTTCAAATCATTGGAGTCACATCTAGTTTACTGAGTCTCTTTTATTTGTTAACACTTTTTTGTTTATTTATTGCCAGTGTTCAGGTGGACTTACCAAAAAGTGAGAAAAGGGACCCCCCCTAATGGGTTGTGATCCCACCACTTTCCTTTCTCCTCCCCTCTCTGTACCATCTGTCAAGATTTTAGGCAAGCACTCACATGTGCCTGGTGTGTTTTTCAAGCCACCAGGACTGTAATTCGAACTACAGTTGTCCATGTCGGATGTTCTCCATGCACAGTACTGAGCCATTATGCCCTGCTAAAACTTTTTTTTTAACAGTTTATTTATTTGTTCTGTGAGAGAAAGAAACAAGACAGAGAAACTAAGAGATAGGCACCTCCAACTAGATTTACACAGTGCAGTCCACTCCCAGCCTCACTTAGTCCAGGCCACAGGCATGCACATGCCTGGTGGGTACAGGGAAGTCTCAGGGTGTAAACTCAGGACCTATCCATGTGGACCCAGCATCACAAAGTGTTACCACGGCACTACAAGCTAACCTACATTAACACTTCCATAATATTTATTGTGTTCTGGATACTTATCTAAGTGTGTGTGTGTGTGTGTGTGTGTGTGTGTGTGTATGTGTCTTCAGAGTAATAATATAAGGTCAATTCAACTATTATCCTCATCTCATGGGGCAGCTACTTCTAAAGGCAAGAAAACATCAATAGGATTTAGGGGTTTATCAGGTTTATGTTTATTGCAACTGACACAAATGTTCCCTTTATGGTGATTCTTAGTCTCACTCTTCCCTAGTCAATACCCTGACTTTCAGATAGAGACTTGGCAAGGTTGGGAATTCAAATTACTTTGTAGTTCTGGAAATTCTCCAGTTGTTTTCTGTGTCTGATTTATTGTTATCTCTGCTAGTGACTTTAAGAGATAAGGGATTCTATTAGAGAACTCAAAGAGGACTAAATCTATTGATGCAGGTAAGAGAGAAAGAAGGAAAGTGAAGAATTATCCCCCATCATGATGCATTTTCTTAACCTCCATTTCTCCTTTTGGAATTTTGATCTCGCAAGCACGACTGCCTGTGTTTCTCAAGCCAAGGGGTCTAGGACTCAGTTGTGAAGTAGGCCCTGTAGGATCCAGATAGCTAGACATCATGCCAGTGGCTGGCTCCTACATGACAGTCTATTAAAATTCTTACTCTAGAAATGCACAGGTCATCTTGAGGAGCTATGTGAGCAGGGAAATTAAATCTGAAATCCTGAGTATTTACCCCATATCTTAAATCAAATAAGAGAAGGTTTCAAATAAAAGGAAATTAAGAACACTAAATAGGAAGTTTTTCAAATTAAATTTAACTCATTACTATATAGTCTGTTTTTTAAATATATTATTTATTTTTTTAGAAATTTTTGCTATAGGGCATGTGGGCTCACCAGAAAGACAGAGAGAGACAGAGAGACAGAAATCACCCCCTAGGGTGGATAGCCACACTGCAATCCCTCCTCCTCCATTCTCCTTTCTAGATCTTAGGCATGTATGCACACGCACCCAACATGAGTTTAAGCCACTGGGTCTGGGACTTGAACCACGGTCGACTACATGGGAGTCCAACCACGTAGCCATTACGCCATCTGCTGGTCCCAATATAGCCTGTTAAGGGCTTATGAAGATCATGAGATCAGTTACAGAAAAGATGCTATGCTGCTCTGTGCATCTGAATTCTAATGTGCCTAAATATGTGAATCTGATACAATATTATCAAATATATTATTGTATAATTAGGGTTTGTTTGTTTGGAGAAGTTTTTGCTATAGGGCATGTGCGTTTGCCAGACAGACAGAGAAAGACAGAGAGATAGAAAGTGACACCCCCCCCCCGGGGGGGACGGCCAAGCTGCAATCCCTTCTCCATTCTCCTCTCGGGATCTTGGGCACGCATGCACACACGCCCAGCGTGAGTTTAAGTCACCAGGTCTGGGACTTAAACTGTGGTCAACTACATGGGAATTCAGTGACTTAGCCATTACTCTAACTGCTGGTCCCAATCAGGGGGCTTTCTTTACTGCCATTTGAGTGAACTAAAATGAAGTGTAAGAAGATAATGTTTCTATGAAAGCATAGAGGATAGACCCCAAAACACAGACTGTACATACATACTTCAAATAGTCTATCAAATATATATCTTTTAAAATAACTTCAGGTTTTCAATAAAGGAATAAAACCCAATAAAATCAATCATGCATTTACTAAAAGAAATTGACTGAATCATTCCCTAGAGGCATAATACTTTGCAGAGCACTCCTTGAAGAATTCAAGTTTCGTAAGAGAAACCCGAATTCCATTGTCTTCAGTAACTTCTCATTGTAGTCCTCCACAACCTTCAACTTTACTTTATTCATGTTTGCTCTTTTTTCGGTCCTAAAATAGGCTTTGGTTAAGCCAGCTGTTCATGAAACTGAGAGGAGGAAAAGAAAAAAAAAAAAAAAAAAGCAAGCTCAGGGAAGCACACTGTCTGGCTTAGATTTTGCATAGTTGCTATACTAATCAATATCTCAGTAATTAAAATCACCCATGATTAATGGGCTGGCACTTTCATAGGGCTTTGTTGTCTGCAAAAGCATTTCACAATCTATTTTGTCTTACTGCCCAGTAGGAGCAAGCCCCAAATCACCAGGCTACCTTTTGTCCTGAATTTTCATCTGAACTATTTCTGTCTACAGGAACACCTTGTCTTAAGATGCAATTGTGGGTTTCCCCTCTTTGTGTGTGAGTACAGGTATTTTTTTTCCCTCCTCAAAAGCAAAGATTAAAGCTAGAATTTAGCAATTTCTACTTATTTTACCAACCATTCATTGAATTCATCTTCTCTCTATCCAGAGAGTTCCCTGGATATCAGAATTTTGACAGGTCAAATGTATAATGTTTGGTACCCCAAGGCTGTAGCTGTTTGCACTATTTCTGTAAGAGAGGGTAGTCAATACTATTATTCTTCTCTTGTCTAATCAACCTTAGCCTGGGATTCTAAATCTTGAATTCTAATCCTTGCACTTAGATTAATGTAATCGTGGAAAACTGACATTTTAACCACATGTACAAAATAATTAACTTATTTTTTTGGGAAGCAATTTCCTTAAGGAGGTATTCAGAGAAGCTATTTTCTACAGTTACTAAAATGGGCAAATTCTTAAAATAAATATTCTCTGGATACCAGGTTGTGTTTCTGATAGTTCTTTGTCTTGCATGTGTTTCAGCAAGGGCTTTTGCACTTAGAGCTGATTACGAAAAAAATGCACAAAAGCTTTTGAGGAATTTTTGAGGATTGACTTTCCACACACATCATCAGAAAACACTTTATAAAGAATCTGAATATGTAATCCTAGATACAGTGCTTCTCATCAAGTATCAATGAATAGTCAAATTGGTCAATTTCAATTCCATTCTTTGTCTGCAAATGCTTTGCACATTTTTCCCAGACTGTACATACTTTTCAGAATTCTTTAAAATAATCTCTGAGAAGACAGCAAAAACCTTATAAAAATGATATAATCTTGAGAGCTGCATTAACGTGATTCTTGGTAATTCACTACTGAATTTTTATAGTTTAAGTACAGCACTGTGAAGTATGATCTATTTGGAATCTGAATGAACCTGTAATTCATTCATCAATCCATTCAATAAATATATGAACACATGTTATGTTAAAATTACAGTGGTTAAATGATCTCATGGGTATTGAATTCTGGTTCAAAAAAATGTCACCAAAACCATCTCTTGAGGCAAAGCTGATAAGAGTATAATTTTAGGTAGATCAAGGCAGTGGCTTCATTAAGGTAGGACTCATGTTAATATCAGAGAATTGAAGGACACAACAACATGGAAAGTTTAAATCAAAAATGTAAATTGTCTTCGTATCCTAGGTTGTAAACAGTTCTTCATGTCTGTTGAAAAGTTGAACGTTATGATATCTGTTAAATGGTTCCTTGGGAAGCTTCTGAAAAAAACAATAACATTATTTGCAATTTTTATCTTCTTGGGAAAATATTCCCTGAAACAGAAAAAAAAATTAGTGAGCATGTTCAGTGGTAATGTCATGTCATCACTGAGTATAAGCTGTATGGTTGAACATGGCAAAAAACAAAAACAAAAACTGAACTATGTATATGAATAATTTAGAAAACAAAATAAATAATGTAAAAGATAGAGTAAGAATCAGCGGATTCGGGGCCAGCAGGTGGTGTGGTGGTTAAGGTGCTGGATTCACACATGAACGACTGTGGTTCGAGTCCTGGACTGGTGGCTTGAAACTCATTCTGAGCATGTGTGTATGTACACCCAAAATCCCAGGAAGATAATAGAGGAAAAGGGCTCGCCACATGGTGATCCCCCGGATATAATTTCTCTTTCTCTTTCACTGTCTCTAGCAAGCACACATGCCTTATGTCAAAAAACTTCTCAAAAAAGAATCAGAGCAACTTACACAATTCATTTCAATATTCTAAAGGATACTGTAGCTTCTATAAAGAAATTTGCAGGGCAGCAAATCAATTATTACTTTGAATACCTTCCCAATCAAGCTAGACATGTAAATATTTTAACTCCATGTAGCCTCATTCTGTGTTTTGAATTCTGTCTGCGTTTCAGTTCTACATATTTCAAGTATCACTTTCAGGACAGCTTCTTAGTCTCTTGGCCCCATACCACCTATGAATTTGAAATATGGGAGATCTGATGGGAAACGTGACATAGAATGTGGGATTCACATCAAGGCATTTGCCTTCTCTCTGGGATCCTGGAAAAATAGGAATAGAAATCTATTTTCAAAATAGATCATCCCTCCATTCCACCAACCCAACCTGTATGAAAGTTAAAAATCATTGTCTGATTATTTAGTGCTATATTCCCAGCACCTGGCACATTATCTAGCTCATGGGCAGTGGTCAATGTGTATTTATTCAATGAATACATTAATTATTCTGCTGCCTAATCGAATGAAGTCTAATTCCAGAAATAGTGCCCAGAATTTTGTGTACTTTTTCCTATTCTATCTTTTTTTTCTGTATTTTGCAATACTAGAGATGTAGCAGGTAGATTGAACTTAAGCAATGTATTCTAGTAATTGGGCGACTTTGATAGTTCAGGGGTAAACATGGGACTCTATTTAGGGCCAAGATATGCCTAGGATCTTGGTTTTATGCTATTCCTTTTTTTATGCTGTGAGACTGCAGGATGGTAGGTAGAATTTGCTACAGTAATCATGTCATATGATGGGAAACACCCTCCTGAAAAGGAAGACAATCCATGGAAACACAGAGCTAACTGATCAATACAAGCTAGATGCTATTTTATTAGACCCTTGTTCTAAGCCAAGCCTGGAGGACTTTTCAATTACTTAAGTCAGTATATTTATGTTAATGCTTAAGTCAGATTTGATGGAATATTTATGAGAATAAAATGAAATAACAACTAAAATCTCTAAAAATACATATAACTTAAAATCTGGGACACAGTAGTTGTTTCTTTTTAAAAATTTCTTAATGCCTTCCTCCACTATTCTCCTAGAACACTGATAATTCTTTAATACACCACTGAAATGATCACATATAAGACAACCTAATTATTTTTTCCTATGGGGAATTAAATCAGTAAGCACAATTTGAAATCCATCTTTTTATTATCTTTTATTTACGATAAAGAAGTAAGGATCAGAAAATAACTTGACAAAAGATATAAAAAGAGTCGAGACTGACCCAGGAATTTAATCTTAGACTCTGGCCTTGTTCACTGGGGGACTTTTCCACTACATCATACTCAGTTACTTTTTTCAATTATTATAATTTTGTTTTTAAAGTTTCTTTCTTTCTTTCTTCCATGAGTGAGAGAAAGATAGAGAGACTGACCCCCCAAGAGACTCTTGATACCATGATCCATCCTAGTTTTAAGCCAGTTTTGGATTGTAGACAAGTGTGCATCCAGTGTACTGAGGAGTATTTCTGAATTTGAATTGAGGGCCTTGAATTGTGGGATCATCTTCCAGAGCATCATGTTTTACTGCTGCACCACCAATAATTTATCAATCATTAACAATTTATTAATCATCTTTTGTGGACCTTGTACAGTGTCAGTCCTGGAAGATGAGTGTGAAACATTCCAAGTTAAATCACAGAATGCATACTTACTTGAAAACTACCAAATAACAGTAATAACAAAATAATGTATCTTGATGTAGGTCATTTTGCAATAGCTTTAATAATTTTTCCCACCTAAGCTATATCTTTTTATGTTCTACATTAACCTCTCCAGTGTAGGTGAAGTGACCATATTGATTATCATAAGTAATCCCAATTGCTTGTTCAAAGCTCATTGAACTAATAGATTGTTAGTGATTTATAAATCATTGGTGGTGCAGTGGTAAAACATGATGATTACCCAAGCTGGACCCATCATATTTTCTCTCTCTCAGGAAATCAAATCCAGGGATACTGAGAGAATGAATCATTTCATAGTAAGGAGCCAATCTCCAAAATCATGTGTTGTAAAGTATATGTTACATCAGAATAGTTTGTACATATTTTTGGCTACTTGCTCAATGCACTGACATATTAACTTTTTAATGAGATATACAGATAGTAACATCAGATCTGTAAAGAGAAAGATGACTGTTCTGATTATCAACTAGTTTACTGTAATTTAATGCTGGTACTAACCACCTGGAGTTAGTACCTCTGGAGTTAAGGGCTTGATTCTTCACAAGACTGTCCTCAGAGATCTGCATTTCAGAGATCCCCCACTACCAGCACTTCTGAATACTTTGCAAAAGGCTTGGAGGTTCCCACTACCAACCCCCTCAGGTTCACTTGTTCACTGGAATGACACACGGGACTTGGGAAAGTGTTATACTTATGATGGATACTTTATTGTAAAGGATACAAATCAGGTCCATTCAAATGAAGAGAAAATGGGGTAAGGTCTGGGAAGGTCCAGAATTCAGAGCTTCTGTGCACTCTTCCATGAGATCAAGGTCCACCACACTCCTGGAACATCAGAGTTTATTAAATAGGAAAATACGATGAGCTCAGTGTCTAGAGTTTTTACCTGAGCTTCATTACGAAGGTCTGAGTGAATGAATCCTTAACTCAACTTTTAGACCTTCTATCCTCCACATAGGTTGGAAAATTGGGGGACCAGGGACCAGCAGTTAGCATAATGGCTATGTCACTGAACTCCCATGTAGGCGACTGCAGTTCGAGTCCTGGACCCAGTGGCTTAAACTCACGCTGGGCCTGTGTGCTTGCATGCCCAAGATCCCGAGAGGAGAATGGAGGAAAAGGGATTGCAGCGTGGCCATCCCCCCGGGAGGTGATTTCTCATTTCCTGTCTCTCTGTCTCTCTCTGTCTCTCTGGTGAGTGCACATGCCCTATAGCAAAACAACAACAACAACAACAACAACAGCAAAAACAAACTCTCCAAAAATAAAATAAAATAAAATAAAATAAAATAAAATAAAATAAAAAACTGGGTTGATATCAAGTGGTTCAAAGCCCCAACCCTTTAGTCACATGATTGATCTATCTGGCATGATCAGTTCCAGTCCAGAACCTTTAGGAAAAGGATAGACTTAGATATGGTCCAGGGCCAACCATGACAACAAAGTTACTCATATCACTAAAGAAATTCCAGAGATTTTGAGGTTATTTCCCAGTAACTAGGAATAAACACCAGACACATTCTTTATTATACAATAAGGTGATGGAGTAGATTTTTAAAGAAAAGTAAAGAGAAAAGGGTAGGCCAAGCCTAGGTGATATAGTTTGTAGTGTACCAGATTGTAATGCTGGAAGTCACAGAGTTGACCATAGGATCAGATCCCTGGGTCAGACTGAAAATAACCTGGTCATGTGCATGAGTGTCCAAGATCCTGAGTTGCTAGAGAGCTAGGGAAAGGGAAGGGGATTACAATGTGATGAGATCATCTGGGGAATACTTCTCTTTCTCTGTCTCTCTTATTTACTATCATTAAAAAATTAAAAATAAAAACAGAGAATACTTAACCTTGGAGTTGAATCCCTCATGAAATTCTGTTCTTTATGCTTTATATTACCTACACTATAAGAAAAGACTTGTATTTTTGTTGACTTCTGTTCCTTACACTCAAATTCCTTTTATGTATAGAAACTCATAGGGAAGAAACAAAAACAGAAAACAAAGAAACAGGACTAAATTAATTGTAAAAGAATGTGTAGGAATCCAGGATCATAATCTAGAAGTCCAGGACTATTCCAGACAGAAGAAAACAGAATAACTAACCATTGCTAATATTCAGTAAATATGAAATGAGTAACAGGTTCCAGAACTTACAATAATTTTTCTGTTTAGAGTCATGGTGAAACTTAAAAAAAAAAAAAAAAAAAAAAAAAGAAGAAAGAAATTCTGGCTCAAGAAATTGAAGCATTGAAGCAGTTTTAGGAAGCTCTTTTGGATACTATGGGAACTGGGGTTGGTCATGTCTTCAGACTTACTCCAATGTAAAATAGTGATTAAGTTTTCTGCAGAAAGAGGTTAAAGCTTTCTTCTAAGGTGGTAATTTAATAACTTAAGTATACTATACCATAGTAGCAACATGCGCTACTAGATCAGGTTTATAGCAATCATGATCAGGGAAAACAACAGAATTAGGCTTGTCTCTACAATTTTTGCTTTTAACGTTCAAATAAATGTTTGTCTTGGACGGCCCCCTGGTTTGGAATAGTCACTCCTTGTGACATTCAGCCCAGCCTCTTTGACACTTGAATAATTCCTTGCCTATGCCTCCCCATTGAACATCAATATTTCTGTTGAATATGTAAATTATATTGATCCTCCTCAACAATGGTGAAAAGTTAAGTAAAGACTCTTGAGTGACATACCAGGTTATTCCAGGTTGCTCTGTTCAAAAGACAAGGAATAGGAAAATGACATGATAGAAATGTAATTAGGGAGCAAAGTAGTAGACTAATTTGACACTGGATTCCTAACAAAGTGGAGGACCCCAGCTATTCCCCCATTACACTCGAAGTTAGCTCATTAAAATCTGGGGACTGCATTAAGCACACAGGTTGAGCAGAACAATGGGAAAAAAAGCATTTCAGAGAATATTAAAAAATGCAGAGGAAAATATTAGTTAAATCTAAGAACTTTAAAAGCCAACCAGATGATTTAAATTCAGTATAATGTATACTTTACAGTTTAGCCCCTGAGTAACTAAAAAGTAATTTTAAGAACAATTTGGAAAGAAAATGAAGGAAAATTGAAAGGAAAGACAGATGACAGCAAAAAGCTAAATGGTTATGTGAGGTTGAATAATACTGTGGAAATGTATTCCAAGACAATTCAGGAAATAAAGTTCAGAGCATAAGAAAAGGAAGTAATTTTAATGAGGGATATCTTTTTCTCTGAGTAGTAATTATTATAATTATTAGTAACAATTATTTCCCCATAAATCTAGCTTTCTTTGGATACTTCTGCCTGCTGAGACTCCTCTAGTTCCTTATTGCTTCATCCCAAGAAAAAAATAATGTATGCAGTAGCTGAAAGGCTTTTCAGCGTGTTCAGGTTATGGGGTGAGTATAAGCAGTCTGTGAAGGCAGCTAAGCATTTTCTTCAATCATCTGTCTAACGAGATGGCAATTCTATTTTTCTTCTGTGCCTGTCCTTTTTTCTCTGTGTTTTCTTTCAGGACAAACTCAAGGACAGGAGATTTCAGAGTTGTTGAAATCATATTCCTTAAGATATAGATGATAATTGGATACACTAAAAAAAGAAATCTAGATGACTCTTCATTCTTAGTCTCTGAGTTTTCCCAAACACTTTTTCATGTAGTATGAATGCTCAATATAAGATGTTTTCAGTCTTATTATTGTATAATTGTTAAGAGAAGGATCAATCCAAATGACTCATGTCCTGAATCCAAGGGAGGTCAACTGTTGCACCTCAGGTTGCAAATGTGGTATAACTAGAGCAGCACTTCTCGGTTCAGCTGCAATGGGACAGGTGGAAGGGCACCAGTGGGTGATACTGGATCCACATGGGAAGGCCAGCAGTTCAGATTCTGAGTGGACCTCAGTAGGCCTGGCATATTACCCTGGTTGGCTGAGAGGCTTGTGGGAGGGTCACTGCATGGCAAGACACAGTCAGGGGTGTCTCTCTCTCACACACAATAAAGAAATAAAACAAAATCTAGGGGCCAGTAGGTGGTGTGGTGGTTTAGGAACTGGATTCCCATGTGACCAACTGCGGTTCATGTCCCTGACCCAGTAGGTTGAAAATCATACAGCGTGTGTGTGTGTGTGTGTGTGTGTGCATGCCCAAAACCGCAGGAGAAAAGTGGAAGAGTATGGATGTGTAGGGATTGAAGTGTGGCCATCATCCCGGGGCGGGGGGGGGGGGGGGGGGGGGGAGTTGAATTCCTATTGCAAAAAAAGAAAAAAAAAGAAAAAAAAACCTACAAAAAAAAAGAAAGCATTATTTTCTCTAAATTTATTTTGAATGTTATCTAGAGTATTTAGAATTCTATAATTCTATTTTAAATATGTATGAAAATATAAGAATTAAAACAGCAAATAAAACCTTATATTCCATTTTAGGTGAGGATTATTTAAAACATTTTTATTTATTTATTTAGAGAAATTTTGCTATAAGGAGTATGCACTTGCCAGAGAGACAGAGGGATAGAAAGCAAGAAATTACCCTCCTAGGGGGAATGACCACACTGCAATCCCTTCTCCATTTTCCTCTTGGGCTGGGCATGCACACACACATGCCCTGCATGAGTTTTAAGCCACCATGTCTGGGACTCGAATCATGATTGACTATGCAGGAGTCCAGCAATGTAACCACTAAACCATCTGCTAATCCCAATTTTTTTTTTTTGAGATATTTTCGCTATAGGGCGCGTGCACTCGCCAGACAGACAGAGAGAGACAGAGAGACAGAAAGCGAGAAATCACCCCCTAGGGGGGATGGTCACACTGCAATCCCTTCTCCTCCATTCTACTCTTGGGATCTTGAGCACGCAGACACACAAGCCCAGCGTGAGTTTTAAGCCACCAGGTCCAGGACGCGAACTGCGGTCAACTACGTGGGAATCCAGCGACATAGCCATTACGCTAACTGCAGGTTCCCTGCTAATCCCAACTTTAAACATTTTTAAATTTTAAATTTTAATTTTTCAATTAAATTATACTTATTAGTGATATGTAGTAGTTTATTAGTTCTTTTATTATTGTGCTAGTTCTATGCTTTTGCTATCAATCATCTCTCAGTGTGTGCATGTGTATGTGCGTGTGTGTACATGCACTCAAGAATCTTTTTAGAGCATGTTTGGAATTTAACTAGAGAATGTAAACTATTTTGTTTTGAAATGTAAGTCTCAATTCACTTACCCCAAATTAATTGCCTCTACTAGTGATTCTTATAAGTAGTCTCTGTGGACACTTTGGAAATTTCAAGAGGATTAGAAATTTTTGGCAGAGAAACTTAGTGTAATGATTGGGATGAGAGTAGTATGATATTAGTGTCCAGTTTAGCAAAGCTAGCTATCAATGTTTAGATAGAATGCCCAAATAAAGAGTATTTGTAAGTTCTCTCAACTATTCCTCTAGATAGTCTGAGATGAAACACCATTTTTTTTTATCATTACCCAGTCCTAGAACCTGTCTTATTCATAAACACATTTTTTTGCACGATTTTAATGTATACTGATTTTTTAAGTACTATTCATCTCAAATGTATACAACATAGTGTAATGTTAAAGGTTGGAAATGACAAATATGTTTATGTTCTGGATTTGACTGTTACATACTATGTACATGCTTTAAAAAAATATTGCACCCCACAAAGATATACAGTGATTTTAGGTAAATCAGAAATCACAATATAAATGTAATTATTGTATCATTTGAAGAAAAAGTGTTTTTATTTTTAATTAAGCTGTTGGAAAAATCATGAAGCATTTCTGCATAAAAAAACATAGAAAAAAATATGTCACGACTTGTCCAACAACGCAATATTTAGGATTTCCCCCAAGATGTAGTTACCTTTTAGAAAATCATGATACTGAATGGGAACCAGCAGTTAGCATAATGGCTATGTCGCTGGACTCCCACGTAGTCGACCGCGGTTCGTGTCCCAGACCCGGTGGCTGAAAACTCACGCCAGGTGCGTGTGCGTGCGTGCCCAAGATCCCGAGAGGAGAATGGAGGAGAAGGGACTGTGGCGTGACCATCCCCCCTGGGGGGTGATTTCTCGCTTTCTGTCTCTATGTCTCTCTCTGTCTGTCTGGCGAGTGCACACGCCCTACAGTGAAAATCTCTCCAAAAAAAGAAAAAAGAAAAAAAAAAAAAAGAAAATCATGATACTGAAAACAAAAATATTTGTGATATTTGAACTTCTGCACAAGCTACCTGTATTACTGTAAATCAGTTGCTCTCATATTCACAATTCTAGGCATAAGTTTAAACATCTGAATATTTTTTGTTTTCAGGTAGAAGTATACTTGAGAGATATATTGACATCGGTGTTATTTTATTAATAATTCCTATAGCAGATACTGTCCTGCCTATCTTCTCCTTACCTGTCCTGTACCCTCATGTCCTAGCAGTTTCGAAAGCTGACAGACAACTATTCAAAGATGTTCCTTTAAAAAATTGCCTTTGGTTGGAATGGGAACTACTTCAACCCATCAAAGAAACTTCTCAGCTAATGACTGGCTACCATGAGATTAAAAAAAAAAAAAAAAAAAAAAAACAGCCTAGGGACCAGCAGATGGTGTAATTGTTCTGTCGTGGACTCCCATGTAGTCAACCATGGTTTGAATACTGGACCTGTCAGCTTAAAAAGCACACTGGGCATGTGTGTGTGCTTGTCCAAAATCCTGAGAGGAGAATGGAGGAGGGATTATGGTGTCGCCATCCTCCCGAGGGGCAATTTCTCACTTTCTATCTCTCTGTCTCTCAAAAATCTCTCTTAAGAAAACAAACGAAAACAAGAGAACTCAGTCTATGACCTTTAGACGTGACCACTTACATAGTTATAGTCCACTGTACTGTGTGATATAGTAGCACTAGCCACATGTAGTCATTCATATGTAAAGTAACTAAGATAAAAACTGTAGTTGCTCAGTCCTTCTAGTGACATTTCATGGACTCAAGGGCCATATGTGGCAGTGGCTACAGTATTAACACAGGTATAGCACATTTCAGTTATTATCAAAGGCTTGTTGGATAGCATTACTCTAGAACACTGCCATCTACTAAATATATAATGTGGATTATTCCTACAATATAAAAATTTCTAGTAGCCACACACACACACACACACACACACACACACACAAATAAAAAAGAAGAAACACATGATTTTTTTTTTTTTAAAGTTTCTTTCTTTCATCCATGAGCAGGGCAGAGAGCCTAACGGAGACAGGGATAGAGAGATCAAGTAACAGCATGCCCCACACAGTCTTGATGCTGAGATTCTGCCCAGCCTTGTCTAGCCCTGATCATGGACACAGGCATGCCCATCATACTCAGGAAAGTCTTTGGGCGTGAACCCAGAACCTTCTCATGTGGGTCAGACTCACAGAATATTATATTTTACTGTTGTACCACCACTGGCCCCTAATTTTACTAGTGTATTTTATCTACTCAATACATCCAAAATAGTATAGTTTCACTATGTAAATGATTCTAAGTTATTATCAATCTCTTTTGTATTTTTTATTGCATGCCTTCAAATTCAGGTATATATTTTAATCTTATATAGCATATCTCATTTTGACAATTTTTTTTGTTTGTTCATTCTTTTTTTTTTAATTTTCTATGCAGTCCATGTGCTCCTAGGAGAGAGATAGAGACTGTGAGAGAGAGGAAAAGTATGAAATCAACCCCCATGGGGAATAGTTATGCCTCAACCCCTTCTCCATTTTCCTCTCTTGTCAGGATTTGGGATGCACACACACACACATGTACCTGGGGTTTTCTTTCAAGCTTCCAGGTCCAGAACTCAAACTATGCAGTCAGCCATGTGGAATCCAGCTGCTTTAACCACCAGGTCAAGAGCTGGCCCCAGAATTAAGCTTTCATGGGAAATACTTGATCTAGATTTAGATTTTAAAAGATTTATTGTCCAAAAAGTATATTCATACTTTCAAGCTGTTCCAAGCATACTTAAAATTTTTCTAATTAATTACAGAAAGTTAATTTTTAAATTTAGATGAATTAAAATAATTTAATTCCTAAGTCACCATAGCTATTTTCAGGTGTGCAATTGGTACCAATGTCTAGTGGCTATAATATTGCACAGTTTGTTTCTTAAGCTCCCTGTAGTAGGGCGTTGGAGCTAGATTCCAGCCACGACGAGCATGTTCTATAGTTCCTGGTCCTGCCCTTTTCTGCATTCCTCACTTTCTTACTCTTTAGAGAATTCCCTCAGTGAATACATGTGGTTCAGTCCTTGTGTTGAACTCTGTTTCTAAGGAACCTGGCCTGAGATATTAATTATAATCCATCCTTTCTATTACAGATAGAAGATATTATGGAAAATGCACTGCATGCATTTTTTATTTTTATATTTGTCTGTATTTTATATTAACAATATACAAAGTATGTTCAGAAAATTCATAAAAATGCTTATTATGAGAAGAAACTATGCATAGATTTCAAAATTTTTCTGCATAAAAATGAACTCAGACTTTAATTTTCCCATGAACTTTTTGAAATCCTCTCAGGCTTCATTTTGAGAAGAAAAGGTAGAATTTCAAAATCTTTTTCTTTTCATTAGAAGGCATTTGATCAGAGGGTCTCAGTCACTTTGTTATAAACATAAATGAGAGTTTATACCTTTACATATTTATTTGGATATATTTTGTCTTTAGAGCATATTAATCTGGACATTTTTAGGTATTTACTAAAATATAACTATTATTACTACATAAAATATGGAATTGCTAGCAATAATATTTTGCAACTGTCAGAGTCATTAAATGCATATTGGAACTGCCAACGATCGTTCTGAGCAATTGGGCCACAAATTAATTCAGTCGAACATTAGGACTCAGCATTGTTTAAATCTCTCCACACTAACAAGTTCCAAAAGCAAATTGTAGCCATAGTTGATGTGGCATTTTATATGCAATATACAATAACTGAAAGAGGGGTATTTTTCATTGCTTATAATTATGGCTATCACAAAAGTGCCTGTGAGCAGCAGAGAGAAAAAGAGCAAATAATGTGAGGCAGGTTTTAAAAACAAACAAACAAACAAAAAACTGGGCCTCATGGGTTCATTGG
>NW_006198684.1:368842-373688 GCF_000334495.1 Tupaia belangeri chinensis
AGTGGAATCACCTTTGAATTGTGTTTAAAACTGCTCTAGCATAAGTCCCACCTCTGACTTCTTGAATGCTTTTATTCATAATTGTTTGATAATGTTCTTAAGGAAGAAGTAAAGGAAAAAGTAAAGCTACAGCCACATGAACAAGAGTTATGGAATCAGCTGATTACCTGAAACTTTTTGAACCTCAATTTTATATTTAAAAGGAGATAATAGTAGCCATTATACAGGTCTGTGTGTGTGAATTAAAAATGACAATTTATGTTAAATTATACCTATATTGTTATCCAGAAAACTCACCAGAGAGGGACTACTCAAGTGAGTACTTGAGCTTTCAGGAGAGTAAGTCTTATCAGCAAGTGATAGAGAATAATAACTTGGCAAGATGTTTGAAATATCTATAACGTTCTATAATACTTACAGACAAGAAAACCTTCAGACATAAAATAGGTTGACATGGCTCTTTAAAGGAATACAGAGCAGGAAAAAAAAATTTCAATGATCTATATGCTCACTCTATGGACCTCTTTGAGGTGTTCAGAGGGGACAGTCTCCAGCAATACAAAAGATATTTTTCAGAAATGTACATGGTGAGAGAGAGCTGAAATGATGGATGCTGTATTTGAATTCGATGGTTCGAAGCTGATGAAGGCCATTCATCTGAAAGTGTTGACCTAGACACAGTCAATTTACAAGATCTAGTGACCATCACAACTTGTAACTTCCTCCATTTAATAACAAAATTGACACTCATTTGAACTACTCTGCACTGTTCAGCTCCTGTGAACTCATCTGAGCTGGCCTGCAAGTTGTACCATCATAGTCACAAAGGCTGCCTGGCCTTCCTGAAGTGTGATTTTAGGAGCAACCATTTGGGCACTGCTTAAAGAAGCTGTGCCAACAGAGCCTTTTGTAACTGGTGGGGTTTTGCAAATACAGACATGATGCACAGCCCAGTCACGCAGACAGACAAGGCACTGTCCATTAGCATGGTACATCTGCCACTTGCCTTAGGGAATTTATTGGGCACATTGAGGGACATGGACAGTTCCAGAATGTGTAGATTCCACAAATAGAGGAATTATTTTCTTTTAGAATTATGTTATTTAATTTTACTTATTTATTTATTTTAATTCCACCAGAGTGAGAGAGAAAAAAAGAGAAAAAGAAACTGAGAAAGCAAGCCTCTTGGTCCAGGATTCAAACCACAGTCAGCCTTGTGAGAGTCCAGTGCCCTTGACCACCACACCACCACCCTAAAAAGATAGAGTTTTTACCATCTTTTATCAAAAGCTTTATGATAAAACACAATTGGATAAAGTTTTCTAGCAGTAAACCAAGAAAAATAATCACCAAGCACTGTTCCTGAGGTTGTGATTCTGAAAGTAGAAGCAGGTTTTAAAAACAAAACAAACAAACAAACAAAAAAACCTGGGCCTCATGGGTTCATGGGACAGAGTGAAATTACCTTTGCTGTATTTAAAATGCAATTTTGTGGATTTATTAGTAACCCCCAAATTATTAAATTGCTGAAAAGTAAAAAGGTCTATATCTGCTTTGGTCTATGCATACATTTAAATTTTTCCAATGATTAGAATTTTTTAAAAAGCACAATAAATGCCCTATATATTTAGTATCATACAGTCCTCATGACAGCTCTACAGGGGAGAACAGAGTACTGAATAGAAGCTGGTCTCTGGAGGCAGATTGCTTGGCGTCAAATCTTGGGACTCTGCATTTACTTTTCCAAGAGTCAGCATGGTGTGCTCCCTCCTGTCTTCAGATGACTTCTCAAACATCACTTTATCAGTGTGGATTTTCCTGATTACCTTCTCTAAAATATCACCCTCCACTCTGCTCATGTGATTTATTTTATGCAGAATACTTGTCACTATTTAATATATTTTTTAAAGAATTATTTTATTTAACTTTATTTATTTATTTATTTATTTTAACAAATAAATAAAGAAAGGGACAGGGGAAAGAGAGAGAGAGAGAGAGAGAAGAAGGAAAGTGAGAAAGCAAGCTGCTAGGTTTGAGACTCATCTTGCAGTTGGCCATCTGGGAGTTCAGCGTCCTGCCGGTCCCATCATTGAATATATTTTATTTTTATATGTGTATTTGATTATTATCTATTTCTTCACAATATATTATAAATTCTGTGAGGACAGAGACTTTCTTTGAATAACTGTTATATTTCGAGTGCCCAAAATTATGCCTGACTCATGGTAGGAAAAGAAAATGTTGGGGCCACCAGTGGCATGATGATTAAATGACTGCATCCCATATGGCTGTGAGGGTTGAGTCCTGGACCCATCAGTTTGGAAAACAAACTGGTGGGGGCATATGTGTGCATGCCCAACATTCTGACAGAATGGAGAAATGGAGAAGGGATTATGGTGACATGACCACCCCCAACAGAGGGTGCTTCCTCTCTGTCTCTCTCTAATTCTCTCTCTTTTTCTCTCCAGTGATCACACGTTCACTCTGGAAAGATTTTTTCTTTTTTTTTTGAAAATAATAAATGAAAAAATAAATCAATTTTCCTTGGCACTAACCAAACCTATATGTAAATGTCTATTTCTACTATTGTAAATGCTAAGGAATGTTGTTTCTATAGGAATTACAGGCATATATAATTAGATAAGAATAAAAACACTCTCTACAAAACCCAAAAGTTATTTTTGTAAGCACTCGTATCAACTGGCATTACACAAAAGGTCCATTCTGATTTTAGCTTCTGATTCTTCTCCAGTCAGCAGAGACCAGTCACTCTCTTTTTCATTCCAAGGTGATCGGGTAATGTTTTATATTTTTGTCTTGGTTATCATGTTTTCATCTTTTAGTTGCAGAGGATTTGCAAGCATCCATTTGCTAAATAATTATTTTAACGAGAAACCATCTCTGCCCTGTCTGAAAAGCATTGCCTCATTGTTTCCGCTGCTGATGTTCCTCTCACCAGTGTTATCCTCCACAATGCACTTATTGGACAATGTATTTCCTTTCTTCCTTTCAACCTTGAACCATGGTGAACCATATTACAGTTGTAGAATCTTTTTGCTCATGTGTTTACTATTTGGAATTCACTGTCACATACCCTCATCCTCAGTAACCCAGTATTTTTCAAGGTATGCTGAATGTCTGGAACAATGGGAAGAACAATTGGAGAGAAATTTGTACAGGGCATATTGTAAAGTTCATATTTCTAGTCTGCGTGTAGGTACAGAAATCAGTGAAATGATAAGATGATGTGAAATACATTATGAAAGCATGATAGAAGGGATTAATTAAATTAAGCCTGGGTATAATGGTAGATGTCCCAGAATGCAGATTTACAAAATTCCAGACATTGTAACATTTGAATTGCCCCATACAGTTTGGACAGTGGGCTATGTGAAATAGGCAGGTGTGGGAGGATGTAAAAGATAAAGAGAACCTATGCAAAACATGTTTACAAATGATAGATAATAATTGCAAAGTGGCCAATGAAATGCTAACATTTGTAATACTGGAAATTGTATTCATGTTATTATTTCTGTAAATGTACTAGCAGTGTACATAACAGAATTCTAATTCAGAGTGTGTATTCAGGCTCTGGTCTGAAGTTAGAGCCTGTGGTATTAAATTTCATGCTACGTTATACCCTTCTTCTCACTGTACAGAATGTTAACATCATTTTGCTACTGACATCTTAATGTATTCGTCAAGATCCTAACTGACTCTAGCTCTAATTATCTTTGCGTAACCATGTTTAATGGGGTTAACTAAGGATTTTATAATGAAAGCGGATTTGTTGAGAATTTTACTTTGAATGACATACAGATTTAGTGAGCATATCAAAAATAAGTGCGTTTCCCTGATCTTAGTAATTCTTGCTTGTTTTCTTACTTAACTTGATGATGCTATGGCTGACAGAACATTTCAATCACTCTGTTAGAATATCTTTCTGTTTGATATCTCTGCTAGCACTTATTTTTATTTAGAGACTGGCACCTTGTATGTAATACCTGTTTCGTTATTAGGTCAGAGGTATTAATTTTTATTTTAGCTTGTGTTTTCACAGCTGTGGAAATGTAAATGGATACCTCAAGCTGACTCCTTTCAGTCCTGCTCAAATATAAGGTTAGATGTTCATGAATCTAATCATTGTCTCAGAGAACTTCATCACTGATAAAAGAGGAAGTTGTTTCCCAAGTGGGCAATTTTGTTGAGTCCAAACAGAGTTTTAGGTCAGAGATAGACTTTTTTTTCTTTCTGGACAAATTAAAGGGTGAGATACTGATTTCATGAAAGATATTTCCAGGAGAAAACCAAGATAGTTAATAAAATAACTCATTTTCACTTGAGTTCTCATTCAAGTGCCCGAATATGTTCTAGGTGCTATGTGGCTCGCTGCAGCTCTCTGGCCTTAGAGACACACAGTATTCACGAATGTGAAATCAGGTGGTCTAGCAAAGCTGCCTCTACTTCTCTATATATGACCCTTTCAAGTTTGGGCTCCACTAGCCTCTTCCTTTTTAAGACCGCTTTGTTATCTTCTTCCCCACATATAAGATCTCTAAAATCTAAAACAGCCATTTTTATTAACATATTCAACAAAGCGTTATTGAGATAAGGTAACGAAAGGAACGATAGACACTTTTTATAGAAGATGTGCAAATCCATAATTCTTTTCTTTCTGATTATTTTTGTGGTCTCCAAACTATGAAATAGCTATTTTGGTTTATTATCAGTATGAATACAGATCCAGTTTAAAATATATATATATATATATATATATATTTAAATAAAATAATTAAACAATAAAAAAGGTATGTGTTCTCAACTTGTCTGATATAACATATATATT
>NW_006198684.1:373794-390445 GCF_000334495.1 Tupaia belangeri chinensis
TATCTCTGTCTTTCTGGTGAGCGCACGCGCCCTATAGCAAAAACCTCAAAAAAAAAAAAAAAAAAAGATGAGGAATGGGAGAGAAATTAACAATGATCTGTTTTCCCATATTGCCCTTCCAGTACTGTTCTTCTACTCGCTTATATATATTTTTTTTAAAAAATTCAAAAGCTCTTATTTAGTTGCTATTCCACCAATTTAGTTGCTATTGCACCAATTTTGTTTTTATCAAGAAGTAAAATATACTTAGAACTTTTCACGGACTTGTGCTCAATATGTTCAACCATGATTTCAAGATAATTGTGGATATATTTATTCTGTAAAAAGGAACAGAATTTTGAGAACAAAAAGCTTTGCTTCATGCACTTCCTAAGAAACAGCAAAAATTTAGTTTGATCAAAAATAAAGCAAATTTAAAAAGAAACCCTAATAAAAAAATGAAGGATTCTTCAGCAAATAGTCAAGAGTTGCAAATAAATTTGAGAGTTATTATAAAACTATTCCCCATGGCTTGAAAACTGCTATAATTCTATATTGAAAGAGGCAAGTAGGATTCTAGAGAAATACAGTATAAATCAAAGAGATGTTCTTATTTTATATGAAGTAGTTAGACTTTACCTGGAGTACTATAAAATACAGTGTACATGATATCTCAAGAAAGATGTAATTGTCTGTAAAGGTGTAATACAAGGCAGACTGGCAGGGCCTAAAGATGCCTGTGTGAGGAACATGGGAGTATTGATAGCGGTCAAGGGAGAAATTTGTGCTGATATACAGGACATATATCAAGTTTATTCAGGAATTAATTGATTTGGGTCCAACTAGCCATGTTTCATTGATCTTGATATTGAAGCTAGTTTCTAAAAATTTGAATTTTTTTTCTTGTTTCTTCTTTGATGTCAGTGATAAAAAGAATTTGATTTGGAACCACCCACCAAGACTTTTTTTTTTAAGAGTCTATTCTTTGTTGCATCATCCTTTACAGTTCTCTTAGCTGTTTTTTGTTGTTGTTGTTGTTGTTCTGTAAATTTCCACCTCACTCTATGAGTCATCCTATTTCCTTGCAGGTCCTTCTGTACTCTGTCCAGTTTAATCAAGCCCTAATCCAAAAAATCTGATAAACATAAAAATAAAATTTATGGTGAGTTGCTAACATCTTAATACTGAACAACTCTAGCACATAATAAAATAAGTTGTTAATGAAATAGAACACATTGCATTTAATCTGAGGTAAATTGAAGCCAGTCCTTTATCTTTGTTTTGTAAATCATTTTGCCTGATTCAAATACAACAAAGTAATTTACATGTTAAATTTCTCTCTACTCCTAGATTCTTGCTGATAACTACAGGGAAGTCTGATCAATAATAGTTTGATGTTATAAATATTTTTAGAAATGGATAATATTTTAATATAATTTAATGACTGTGGATAATTTTCTGATTTCTTTTATCCACTGATGTTTCACATCATTCTGTAGACCTACAGTTCTCTACCAAAGCTGAGATAGAGGTGAAAAGGAATGTTTTGATTTCTAGTTGACTATAGCTATTTGAAAGTGACAGTGACTCCACATAATCTTTCTTCATGAAGTATTCACTCCAATGCAGAGATCTAATATAGTCTTGTAGATGCTGTCAAAGGCAAGGTTTCATAAATAACAAAACTTTGGGAGTCAATCAAGATGACTCAGACAAAGTTTGTGCAAAAACCCTAGACATAAATTCACTTTATTCGTAATATTTGTAAAACAGTAAAGCAGGGTTCTTTGCTGGGCCTTAGCTGGGATTAAAGAGCCTACACTGAATAAGGGGGAGGTTGCTGTAGTTCCTCAGAACATACGTTCATACATCTCCTGGAAGTTGACTAGACATTAATCTCAGTATTGACTGGAAAACAGAATTACCCACGTCTGGTAGGCAGAATAATGCACCCATGACCCAAAACGTGGGTACATTTTTCATCCCCTTGGGGCTTTTTAGTGTGTTAATTTTCATGGGGACTGACCTTGAAATAGATAATTCAGGTGGATCCAGGATAATCACAAGAATTCTTAAAAGTTAACAAGTGCATTATCAGAGGAGAGTCAATAAGATGGCAGATTGAGAAGGACCTGACTCAACATTGCTGGCTTTGAAGTTTAAAGAAGGGGCTATCAGTCATGGGAAGTAGAGAACCTAGCCAAGCTGGAAAGGCAAGAAAATACATTTTTTAAAAATAATTATTTATTTAATTTTATTTATTCATTCATTTATTTTCATTTGACCAGAGAAAGAGAGAAAGTGAGAAAGCAAGCTACTAGGTCCGGGGCTCGAACCATGGTCAGCCATGTGGAAGTATCTAGCATCTTAGCTACCACGCCACTGGCTGTCCCCAAAATGAATTTTTTAAAGCCCTCAAGAAAGAACTGAAGCCCTTTGGCACCTTGGTTTCAGTTTATACAACTTTATTTTTATTCTAGTATTTTGAAATATAGTGGAGCAGTGCCCTAACTACCATTTAAAAAATATTATTATTGTATTTCTCCTTTGCATATAATACTCACACATCTCTGGGGTACAGTGTTTTTTTCAAAACATGTATATAGCATGTAATAATTTAATCAAGGAAATGTGCATATTTACCAGCAATATTTATTGTTTCTTTGTGTCATGCACATTGAAACTTCATTCTATTGGTTATTTGGAAATATATTAAATTGTCACCAGTGTTGTTTAATCTTCTGTGTTATACAATAACTCATTCCTCTTGTTTATATGAACATTTCTATCTGTTAACCAAGTTTTCCACATACTCCCACTTCTCTCACCTTTCCAGCTCTAGTATCCTCCATTACTCTCTACTTCTATGAAACTGAGTCTTTTAGCTTTCACTAAAAAATAGGGACATATGGTTTTCATTAAGTAAGGACATACTGTATTTGTCTTTCACACCCAGGCATATTTTCCTTGGTATTACTGCACCCATATGCATTCATTTTACCTCAGATTACCAGAATGTGTACTTTTTATAAATTAATAGCATTCCATTGTGTATATATACCACATTTTCATGATCCATTCCTCAATTTTGGGGAGTTTAGGTTGCTTCCATATTTTAGCTATTTATTATTAATAAAGCTTCAATAAGCATGGAAGTGCAGATGTCTCTTTAACACATTAATCTCCCCTAGTCTTAGCATCTGTACCCAGTGGTGGGATTACTAGATTATAATGTAGTTTTATTTTTTTGAGGGGGTAAGGGAGGACCACCATATTGTTATTCACAGTGACTGTACTAATTTACATTCCCAGCAGCAGTGCACAAGGGATCCTCTTTCTCCACAGCCTTGCCAGTACTTATTCTTTTTTCTCCCCCCCAATAATAGCCTTTTATTAAAAAAAAAAAAGAAAACAAAAGAAAAAAAAAGAAAAGAAAAAAGAAAGAAAGAAAGAAAGAAAGAAAGAAAGAAAGAAGGAAAGAAAGAAAGAAAGAAAAGAAAGAAAAGAAAGAAAGAAAAGAAAAGAAAGAAAGAAAGAAAGAAAGAAAGAAAGAAAGAAAGAAAGAAAGAAAGAAAGAAAGAAAGAAAGAAAGAAAGAAAAGGAAAGTTTATTGAGAGAAAGCACACCCAGGGGTCTAAAGCCTGAGGTACTTTAGCCCACCATGAGAAGACACGATGTCTTTATATGGGAGGAGTGGGGGGATAGGGTCACAGAATGACTGGTACTTTAATAATAATAGCTATTTTAACTGGACTGAGATGTTACTGCACTATAATTTTGGTTTACATTTCCTTTATGATCAGTGATGTTAAACATTTTTTTTATCTGCTTTTTGACTATTTTTATGTCTTCCTTCCTTCTGTTTGTCTATCAATTGCCCATTTTAAAATTGGATTATTGCTTTTTTTGCTGGTGAACTGCTTGAGTTCCTTATATACTCTAGTTATTGATCTCTTGTCAGATGTATAGTTTGTAAATATTTTCTCCTATTCTGAAAGCTGTCTTTACTTTTTTGATGGTTACTTTCTTGTGCCTAAGTTTTTAGTTTTACATAGTCTCAATTGTCTAGTATTTTGGTGATGTGGTCTGTGCTTTTGAGACCTTATTTAAAAAGCCTTTGCCTAGATCATCATATTGAAGCATTTCTCCTATATTATATATATTCTAATAACTTTATGATTGGAATTTAAATTTAAGTCTTTAATCCATTTCGAGTTAACTTTTATATATGGTAAAAGATAAGGGTCTTTTTCATTCATCTTTATATGGATATTCATTTTTTTTTTCCCAGCACCATTTATTGAAGAGATTGTCTTAACCACTGAATTATCTTGGGATATTTTTCACAGATTGGTTGGTTGTATGTCTGTAGATTTATTTCTGGGTTCTCTGTTCTGTCCCATTGATCTGTGTCAGTACCATGTAATTTGGGTTTTTGTGGCTTTGTAATATATTTTGAAGTCAGAGTGATACCTCCAACTTTACTTTTGTTACTCAGAATTGCTTTGACCTACTGAACTGTGAGATAAAAAAAAATGCATGCTGTTTTAAGCCTATACATTTATGATAAATTGTTGTACTAGTAATAAAAAATGAATATAGTTTCCTCACCCCCACTTCATGTCTTTAGTCAAATCATTCCTTTCAGCTAAAATTGATACAAACCAACTTATTCTATGAGTCATGCTCTTATATTTCAACGGCAAAGACTTTTTGGAATTTTTATTCTTTTCTTCAAAATCTAACCAACAAAAATGTATAATAAACATAACCAGTGATGTGCTGCAAAGTTAATATTGATTTTTTTTCTATGTGTCAAATTTTTAAATATTCTAGTCATCACTGTTATTTTCCCAAGTTGCGTATAGATCTTACTGCAAGATATTGCTTAAACTTCTCTAATGGATTAATTTATTTATGTTCTGTCTCCATGAGGTTTTCCTGTTTTTTTTTCCCACTAGAATTAATAATATACAATTATCTTATTTATTCTTATTACTTCAGTACTTTGCACAGTCAGTCTTGTAGTTTGCCAGAAATTTACTCTCCTAATATTCTAGTGACACTAACGTTTGCAGCATCATTATGCGGAGAAAGACAAATAGATTGATTAAGTGGTGCTTGGTTAAACTGTGTAAACTACTGACCCCCAAATCTTAGTAGTTCACAAATGACAAGGTTGATTCTCATTCATGTTGAATGTCCATAATGGAAACAGTACACTTAGTTGTTAAAGACTAAATACTAAGCACAGTGAACCATTCCCCATGATGGCTCTACAAACTGCTGCCTTAAACTGACAGATACTAGACATTTGCAAATATCA
This sequence comes from Tupaia belangeri chinensis, assembly GCF_000334495.1. Lineage (NCBI taxonomy): Eukaryota > Metazoa > Chordata > Mammalia > Scandentia > Tupaiidae > Tupaia > Tupaia belangeri. Next base: position 379,100 of record NW_006198684.1, read on the forward strand.
CATTGGCTATAAAAAGTACATGACCAAACTTGTGCTCAGTAGCCCAAGGAAATATAATCTTCTCTTCAGGAGAGCAGTAGATATTTAGAAACAACAACTCAATCTTTTGCAATGAGCCTGACTTTTCCTTGGAGGCTGTGTGAAATATGAATATCTGTGAGACTATGTCAGAAATACAGTATGTTTGGATAGTCCAGTGAGGAAAGAACAAGTCAGCAGCAGAACAATGTGATTCAAATGTACTTGCTATGTGGTATTGATATATTTATGTTTGAGAGTGGGAAAGAGACTGTGGAGGCAAACAGAAAAAAGAATAAGAATTTTTAGCAGTTTCCTGGCATGGCATACTATTGAAAGAGAAGTGTCCAAAGGGAATTTTAAAACTGTCTAAGGGGGTTGGTTGTGAAACCACAGTGATACCCCTTTAAAGAGATCAGCTACAAAGAGTCACATTTTTTTCCGCAAGAGTTTGAATTTAGACCTGATTGTTTGAATGTATGTATGCAGATCATGTGCCAAAAATGGGGCTACTTAGAGTTGACATACATGGATTTTTGGAAATTGGTTCTTTTTATTTACTTAACTGCTATAAAATTGTGAATGCATGAAGAGCAAGAAAAAAATAATTAAATCTGAATACAGTAAGTGGACAGCATAAAATGAAAGTGATAGAACATGTCCTATTAAAGCAGTGATTATACGTCAGAAGATAAATTTTCTAAAAAAGAAACTCTCATTATGGATATTTACTTTTTTTCTTTTTAAGGAATTATTTATTTTTGTGTTATTTGTTATCATCATTAATTCTAATTTGACTAGAGAGAGACAGAGAGAGAGAGAGAGAAAGAGAAAGTGAGAAAACAAGCCACCAGGTCCAGGACTTGAATCATAGTCAGTCATATGGGAGTCCAGCACCCCAACCCTCAGCACCACCTGCTGGACTGTCATTATGGATATTTACATGGTCAACAACCTATATTAAATATATAATGAAGAAAAAGACAAAAATAGTTGAAAATAAAAGCAAAAATAAGGAATGAAAATTGTGCCAAGTATTAAACAAAAGAAAGTTGAAACCACAGAATTCCATGAGAACACAAGGCATTTTAAGAAATAGCTAGCTAAATGGTTTGGGTTGAGAATTGGAAAATAAAGCAAAATATGACAAATGAATTTTTGTTTGTGCCAGAGGAGATTCATATGTGAATAAGTATTAGAACTTAGCATGTTGAGCATAACTCTTCCAAGGCCTTAGTCCCTGAGAGTATGTTTCAACCTTGATTTTCAAAAATCATATTCATATTAAAGATTGATTTCTCTATTATTATTTTATATTATACTTGGAGAAAGAAGTTTTAGAGTTAATATTTTTCTAGTTACATATAAGAGGGATCAAATGAGGAGACACAAGTTTGAATTAATTACTGAGGACCAAAAATAAGATAATGGAATAACAGTATTTAAAACTGAATTAGGATTCAGCCCATATCCTGATGGTTAGGGCAGCTGGATCCCACATGGGTGACTACAGCATTCAAGTTTCAGACCCAGCGGGCTGAAGGATATGCTGAGTTCATGTGCATGTATGAACAAAACCCCAAAGGGAGTGAGAAATGGGGAAGAAGGGGTTGTAGCATGACTGTGAATATGACCAATAGAGGGTGCTTACTCACTTTCTCTCTCTGTTTCTCTCTGACAAGTAAATGCCCTCTGGCAAACTTAAAATAAATAAATACATTTTAAAAAAAAACAGAGATAGAAAGGAGGAAGAAATATAAGGAGAATACAGATACTGCTGGTTTTGTTATATCAAGAGATTATACAGGGGCCTGTAGGTGGCATGATGGTAAAGGTGTTAGACTTCCACGTGGCTAACCTTGGTTTGAATCCTGAACTGTCTCGACCTGCAGGACAGTCGAACAGTTTCCTAGGGGAGGGAGTGAGAGAAGGGACAAACACACAGACACACAGAGTGGAGACAAGACGAGGTGCTGATCAAGTCTTCTGTTTATTGAGGAAGAATGTCGAGTTATATACAGGCTGGTGGGCATTGATTGGTTGCCCGAAATGAAAATGAGATAGAACAGTACGAGCCAATCATTGATGTTGGTGGATCTCTCCCGTTGCCTAGAAACCCAATCTCCCCACGGGGAGAACAGTTGGTCACATGATTTCTGAGAAAGGGTTTACTCAGTGAGCAAGTGAAACCTATTGGTTTCCAAGATGGTGGATAGCTCAAGATGGTGGATAGTTCAAGATGGCTTCTGTATCCAGTGCCCTCCACACTGAACCAGAAGGCTTGCTCTCTTACTTTCTCTCTCTCTTGTCAAATTTTAAAAACATAAATAATAAATAAAAATAAGTAAATAATTATTTTAAAAAAGAGATCATAGTGGAAGTTGTAGAATATCGTAAAAAAATGAAAATGCTTGGATTAGATATTAATTATCTCTAGAATATAAAATTAAAGAAATTAAGGGTCAAAAAATTTTATAGTATAATTTGAAGTCAGATAGTGTGATGCCTCCAGTTTGTTCTTTTTGCTCAAGATTGCTTTGGCTATTCCATGTCTTTTGTGGTTCCATATAAATTCTGAAGTTGTTTTTACTGTTTTTTAAGAAGAATGTCATTGGTATTTTGTTAGAAATTGCATTGAATCCATGTATATCTTTGGGTCATATGGCTATGTAAATGATATTCATTCTTCCCATCCATGAATATGAAATAACTTTCCATTTAATTATATCTTCTTCATTTAATTTCATTAGTGATTGGTAGTTCTCAATGTACAGATTTTTTACCTTCCTGGTTAAATTTATTACTATTTTAACTTTTTATGATTATTGTAAATGAAATGGTTTTCTTGATTCAAAATTTTAGTAACCAAAATAGCATGGTACTGGAATGAAATTCTTCACATAGAGTGGTGAAACAGAATAGACAACCTAGAAAAAAGTCTATTCATCTACAGCCAACTGATTGTCTACAAAGGAGCCAAAATCACACAATAGAGAATAGACTGTCTCTTCAATAAGCAGTGTCAGGAAAACTGATTATCCATATGTCCAAAAATGTGCTAAAATTGACTAAAAATGGATTAAAGGCTTAAATTCAAAACCTGAAATTATAAAACTTCTAGAAGAAAACATTGGGTAAAATCTCCATGGAATAGGCCAGGCAAAAACATGTAAGATCTCAAAGGTACTGGCAATGAAAATTAAAAGCAGGCCTAATTATGGTAGTGCAGTGGTAGCATAATACTCTATAATGCAAGAAGTCACATAGAAGATTGATGTTTAGGTGCTGGATCAACTTGTACACACTAGGTATACATGTGTGCCTATGATTCTGGCTTCTGTAAAATGCTGGTAGGAAGAGATTATGGTCTGGGCCCTTGTTGGTGGTACTTGTCTTTCTCTTGATTCTGTTTCTCTGTCTCCTAAAAAAAATTAATACATTTTTAAAAACAAAAACAGACAAAATTACATTAAATCAGAAGACTCCTGTACAGCAAAAGAAACAAAAAACAAAACAGAACAACAACAACAAAAAACACTCAATAGAGTAAAGAGACAAGGAAAAAAATGTCTCCAAATCATACATCAGATAAGAGGCTAATATTGGGTTGTTTTTGTTTATAAAAACAGAAAGAATACATCATGACTTTGCCAATAACCCAATATTTAAAATATACAAGCAATCCTAACTATTTAAAAAGGAAACAAGTAACCTTTTAAAATATGGGCAAACGACTCGAATAGACTTTTCTTAAGAGGTGACATTTAAATTGCCAACAGATATATGAAAAAATGCTGAACCTGTTTAATCTTTAGAAAAATGCAAATTAAAACCACAGTGTGCTATCACCCCACATCTACTTGACTATTATAAAAGAAGATGATGGGACAACAGATGGAGTAGTGGTTACATTGCTGGACTCCCACATGGTCAACCACAGTTGAAAATCAAGCTGGGCTTGTGAGTACTTGCCCAAGATCCCAGGAGGAGAACAGAGGAGAGGGGATTACAGCATTGCCATCCCCCACCCCCCTCAGTGGGGGAGGGCATTATTTCCTCACTTTCCCTCTCACTGTCTCTCTCTCTCTCTCTCTCCAGTGAGCACACATGCCCTAAGGCAAACTGCTCCAGCCAAAACCAAAGCTGTGTTGGCAAGAATAAGAAAAGAGAACCCTTATATACTTTTGTTAATATTGTAACTTAACACAGTCATTAAAGACAGGATTAACATATGATCCAACAATTCCACTCCTGGGCATATACTCAGAGGAGCTGAAATCACTATTTCAAAGAGATGACCACACTCTCATATTTATTGCAGCATTTTCACATGAGCCAAGATTTAGTAATGATCTAAGTGTCCATCAATGGATGAATAGATTTTTAAAATGTGGCATATCCACAAAATAAAGTACTATTCAATTTTAAAGAGAGAGAGAGAGAGAGAGAGAGAGAAAATTCTGTCATTTGTCAATGACATGGATCAACCTAGAGGACATTACAGTAAGTGAAATAAGTCAGGCATAAGAATAGTACCGTATAATCTCAGATACAGACTCTAAAAATTTTAGTTGAACTCATAGAAGTAGCAAGTAGAGGGACCAGCAGTTAGTATAATGGCTATGTCGCTGGACTCCCACATAGTCGACCGTGGTTCAAGTCCTAGAACCGGTGGCTTAAACTCACGCCGGATGTGTGTGCGTGCGTGCCTGAGATTCCGAGAGGAGAATGAAGGAGAAGGGATTGTGGCGTGGCCATACCCCCTGGGTGATGATTTCTTGCTTTCTGTCTGTCTGTCTGGCGAGCGCACGCGCCCTATAGCAAAAACCTCTCCAAAAAAAGAAGAAAAATAAAAAAAGAAGTAGCAAGTAGAATGGTTGCAAGAGGCTGAGGGGGAGGTTTTGGTAGAAGAAAAAAGGGAAGGTATTAGTTAAAGAGTACAAAATTGCACTTAGAAGGAATACAGTTTACTGTCCTATTGCACAGAGAGGGACTATACTTAATAATAATATATATTTCAAAACAGCTATACAAGGTAATTTTTAATGTTCTCAGCAGAAGAAATTAAAATTTTAAGGTGATTAATATACTAATTATTCTGATTTATATTCATACCAAGAAAAAAAAACCTTTTATCTGAACAATAGAGAGAAAAATAAAAATGAGAGTATGGAAAGAGGTCCATAGATGATCTAGGTATTAATGTGAGTTGACAAGAGTTTTTATTAATATGCCCAATACATCAAATAATATAGAGAGGCACAAAGTATGAAAGAAAAATATAAACCAAATGTTTTATAAATATAAATCAAAATGTTAGACCAGTCCCATAGGCTAGTGATTAAAGGAACTGTATCTCACATGGCCAACTGTAGTTTAAATCCTAACCCTGGTGGCTTGAAAATTAGGCACATGTGTGTACATGCCCCAAGTCTTGACAGGATGGAGAAAAGGAGGAGAAGGGATTGTGACAGGACCACACCCTGTTTGATAGTGCTTTTCCCCCTCTCTCTTCAGTCTCTCTGTCTTTTCTGTCTCTTTGGTGAGCCCATACAGTCTCTGCACCTCAAAAAGAATTCGGAATGCTACTAAAAGTATTTGGTTATTATATTTATATTTATTTCATAAATAAATTTATATGGTAAATAAGTGAGTTTATACTACATTTGTTATTATACTTATATTTAAATTTAATTCAATTTATATGAAACAAAACTTTAGTTCCTCATTTTAGCCACATTTCAAGTTCTCAGTCATTACATGTGACTAGTGGCTACTGTGTCTGATTGTGCCGATATGAAATATTCCCATCATCACAGAGCTGAAAATCCATTCCATGTAAGTGACACATTTAAAACACTAAACCTAACAACACATTTTAATTTATTTTAAAGTAAACAATGAAACATTTACCAAAATTGACCATATGCTAAGTCATAAAAATTATCTTCAACAAAATTGAAAGTTTGTTTTCCTAACATAATAAATTTATGAAAGGAATCAAGAGCATAAAGATCACTTAAAAGTCCTTAACTTCTTTGAAATTAAACCATATACTTTGAATGAACTCCAGGTGGCAAAGGAATCAAAATGAAAATGAGAAAACAGTTTTAAATGATGGATAATAAAGATTTTATGTATCAAAACCAAGGAGATGCCACTATAGCAGTACTTAAGGAAAATGTGGTGTTTCAAATCTATAAATATTTAAAAAAAGACTAGACGTAAACTATTTTAAATTCCCTTTCCTAAAAGTAGAAAAGCCATGGTAAGTTACAGCCAAATTGCTAATGTGGAAAATAAAAAATTTAGCAACAAAACTAAAAGAAACTGAAAATAAAAACATACAGAAAAAGACCCCAAATAGTTCATTAAAAAGATTGATGACTTTGATTGACATTTAGCAAAGCCACTAGGGAAACAAAACAGGACAACACCAGCATTAGGAAGCAAAAAGAACTTCAACAAAAATGACAGATATTACATAGCTGATAAAAGAATCTTATAAATAACTTTTATAGTGTAAAAATTTTGTTAAAACAGGAAAACTCACTGAAACAAAATTTAACAACATTGACATAGGAAAAGAAGACTCAAGGTTTTTTTTAATAGTGAACTCTCCCAAAGACATGAATATAAAAATTCTCAAAATAATACAAAAATAAAAGACACTTTTATTTATTTATTCATTTTGGAATTGCTCCCATCACCTTTCTAACAAACCTTGTCTTGGTATTTACTAGAAAAGAAAATTGCATACCAATATATAATTAACATTTTTGTTAAAATGTTTAAAAATATTAGCAAATACAGTTTAGTAATATATAAAAGTGATAATAGCATTTTGGGTTTTACTCTAAGAATTTAGTCATTATTTAATAATTGGAAATCTATACTGTAATTCAGTGCATTATCATGAAAAAAAATAGTATATAGTAGCTCACAGTTGAACTACAGAATGTACACATTTGTAACATTTAACAGATATATTTACAAAAACAAAATCAAATTAGTAAACTAAGAATAGAAGAGCAATTCCTCAGTCTTATATAGAGCATATACCAAATGTACAAAAATATCCAACAGAAAACATCATACCTAATAGTGATTTATTGAAAACTTTTTTTTCTTACATGAGAAAAAGACACCTGCTATATCATTTCTATTCAACCTTTTATTAGAGTCCCTAGCAGATGCAGAAAGTGGTACCATGGGCCTCACGTTCTCTTAGAACCAGCCCACGCCAGACCTCAACAATTCATCTATTTTTGTTTGTTTTTAGAGGTTTTGGTCACAGGGCACATGCATTTGCTAGAGGAAGATAGAAGGGAAATGAAAAATCAGACCCCTGCAGGAGGAAAGGACATGCTGTGATTTATTTTACTTCTATGCACCTAGTGTGTTTTGTTTTGTTTGTTAATTTCTTTTTTTTGTTTTTTAATTTAATTTATAATCGTTGTTATGATTTTTAAAAATATGCTATAGGCCATGTGCATTCACCACACACACACACACACACACACACACATACGCACACACTCACAAAGATAGAGAGAGCCAGAGAGAGCCAGAGAGAGAGGGAAATCGAGAAAGCTAGTCACCAGGTCCAGGACTCGAACCACAGTCGGCCATATGGGATTCCAGCTCCTCAACCACCATGTCTCAAAGTGCCTGGTATTTTTCAAGCCACAGGTCTGGGACTCAGATTGTGGAGTTGGCCATGAGGGATCCAGCATATTAAACACCATACTCCAGCTGAACTTTTATCAACTATTTTTGCTGAATTGTTTTACAGTGTTTGGTTTTGCCTGCTCCAGATAAGCAAGTTCTCATTTGCTTCAAGTGCTTTTATCTTTCTTTATTTGGGGTTAGTTGGCTATCCTGATACTTCAGTTCTTTGATTCAATTATTTGGTTCAAGAAATGTCGAGAACTTGCACTTTGTCGGAATTCTTGCTGTGAGTTTGGGAACGATGCTCTTTCTAGATTTTTAGAATCCCACACAGAAACTGGAATCAGAAAACATTTATTAAAAGCACCATTCAATTTGCCATCAGCTATATAAAAAGGGCGTTCTGTGTCAGTGCTTTTCAACATTAACGTGTATATAAATTAATTGAGGGGCTTTTTAAATGACATATTCTGGTTTACTGAATGTGGGTTGGGACCTGATATTCTGCGTTTCTAACAAGCTGAGAGGTGACATAAGCAGCTGTTTATGCCAGACCCTGCAACTTTAATCATTAAGGAAATGTAAATTCAAACGGTAACGCAACTCTACTCCAAGTCCACTAGCAGGGTTAAAAATGTTAAAGTTATGACCTTAATAATCTAACTCAGATGATCAGACTCAAATTCTTAAACAGCTGTGATAATATGTTCGAGAAGAGACATGATAGAATTTCATCAGAGAACTGGACTTGTTTTTAAAAGAACCAAATGGAAATTCTAGGACTAAAGGATACAAGTAAAACTGCAGATTCAAGAGATGAGTTTTATAGCAGACTGGACACAGATGTAAAGAAGAGTGCTGCATAGGATAATAAATCATTAAAAAAAATCCAGACTCAAGTTTAGGGAGCAAAATGATGGAAAACCAGAAAGTATAAGAGATATGTTGGCTATATGTCTCATGAAAAGTTTTAACCAAAAAAAGATGAAATTGATGCCCCAGAGGGGAGGAAGAAAAGAATGGAGCAGAAGCAATAGTTGAAGAGATCATGGGAAAGCAGTCTCCAAAACTGTCAATACTCATAAAGCCACAGCATCCAAAATAACAACAACAACAAAAATCTATGAATGCCAAGTAGAGCAAATTCAAAGAAAATGGTGAAAAGTTGTACAAGCACAAAGTATTGTTATGTCATAATTACCTATAGAGACTTCTGAAAAATAAATAAATAAACTTTTTAAATGTTAAGGCCTGAGAGTACTGCATATTGGCAAAATGCAGAGCAATAGGAACTCGCATCGACTACTGGTAGGAAAAAACAATCTGTTTGGCACAGTTTGGTCAATATCCACTAAAGCTAAATATATATATATATATCCCCAATAATCTGGCAGTTAAAATCTTAAATACATGAGAGGTCTTAAAAAGTTCATTGAAAATGCATATTGTGACTAAAACTATGCATAGATTTCAAATGTTTTTTGTACTAAAATGTATTTTAATTACTTTTTTCTAAAAAATTTCATGTAGTCAAAAAATGTTTAAAAAGCATTAAAAAATATATGTGCTGGCTGGCCATAGCCTTGTGGTTAACGCAGCTGGATCTCACATAGCCTACCATATGGTTCAACTTCCAGACCCAGAAGCTTCAAAAACACCCTGGATGCATGTACATGTGTGGCTAATTCCCAGAAGGAGGAAGAGATGCAGAGGGGGTTACAGCATGACTAAGTCCTATTGGAGTTCTTTCTCTCTCTCTCTCTCTCTCTCTCTCTCTCTCTCATATGTGCCTTCTGGCAAAATTAGTACTGTACAAGAATGTACAGTATTAATTGAATCACCTTAAATTTTTAACAACAGAAAGAAACAAGTTATGGTATTCTCACACAATGAACTTTTATAGTAATGAGACTGAGTTAAGTACAGTGAATTAGAACCATAGAAGAGGCCAGGTAGAAGATTATAAACATAAAGTTTCACACATATAAAGTTCCAAGCTGGCGCAAAACTAAGCTATGATATTAGAAGATGTTAAAAAGCAGGGTAATAGTTATTCTGATAGACACTATGAATCCTTTCCAGCTAGGGTAGGACAAGTTAGACTTCTTTTTTTATTTGTTTGAAAGAGAGATTTTGTTGTAGAGTACATGCACTTGTTGGAGAGATAGACAGAAAGTGAGAAATCTTCCCCCAGGAGGGTGGCCACATTCCAATCCCAATCCCTTCTCCCTCATTCTCCTTCGGGATCTTGGGCATGCACGTGCACACACCCGGTGTGAGTTTCAAGCTGTCGGGTCCAGGACTCTAACATGGGAGTCCAGCAACTTAACCACTATCCATGCGCTGGCCCCTAAGTTGGACTTTTGAGCTGCTAGTATTTTTTTAAGAATTATTTTATTTTTATTTATTTATTTATTTTAATTTTATCAGAGAGGGACAGAGCACATTCATGTGTGTGACAGAGAGAAAGAGAGAAAGAGAGAGAGAGAGAGAGAGAGAGGGAGAGAAAGCTGCCAGATCTGGGACTTGAACCTCAGTTGATCATGTGGGAGTCCAGCACCATTAACCATCATGCTGCCTGTTGGCCCCACTACTAGTATTTTTATGTCTCTTGATTTGGAAGTTGGCTAAATGACTTTTGTTAGTTTTTACCTTGGGACAGTTTATCTAGCTGAACACTTGAATTTTGCCTTTCTTTGTAATTACTTTAAGTGTAATTATATAAAAATTTTACTAAAAATTATCCAATTAATACTAACAGTTTCAACTAACTGTTGAAACTGTTGTAAACCACTCTAAAGAAAAAAGTAAATAAATCCCTAAAGGAGTAAAGGCTCTTTTCTAGAATTACCTTAAGAATTACTGCATAAAGAAGGGTTAGGATAGGTATTTTTCAGTTTTTCTCTCTCCTTTTGTGCCGTTTTCTAAAATAGGTAAGTTTGTTGATTTACTGCTACATTCTCTCCTGAATTCATATCGTTTTGTGCTCATGAAAGATTTTAATACTACTGTAATAAATTTCTACAGCCCTTCCCACAATTGGAAGCATGTTCTTACATATCATATCCTCTTACTTTTATATTTAAACTTATAGCGAATCTGTAGAATAAAAAGGGCATTTATATCAGTTTTACTGGTTTGATATTGTCCTTTCTTCCCCTTTCAGATTAAGCCTCTTTATCTGTGGGGGAGAGTTCATGTCTTTGCTGGGGCAGCTGCTATTCCCTTCCTGCAGGATTTCATGGTGAGGGAAACTCCACACTCTCCCTCTTTTCTCTTTGAAAGTGAATCTTAGGACCACAGGATCTTACAGCCTCTAAGAACAGCTAAGAATAGACTGGAAAGGTAGCAAAAATAATCATTGCCATAATTTTAGAATAATATTTATGGACTTAAAATACACCCACAGAATTTATGAGATGTTAAGGCAGTGTGGCCCTATATACCTGTGAGCAGTCCACATCTGTTCCAGAAAGATAAATATTCTCTCTCTGTGAACATATACAGAGGTCTTCCTTTCAAAGACCCGAGGCAACACAATCTTTGGACCACAGCAACCTTTGCAAGAAAGGCTTCTTGTATCTTGATCATCCTTACTACCCCCTTTTCCTAGCTAAGTCTTACTCATTCTTGCTTCTCCATAAACTCTGTGTAGGG
>NW_006198684.1:390476-391953 GCF_000334495.1 Tupaia belangeri chinensis
TCCTATCTACGGCTGCACAGTATTTCTGGATCCTGCAGTACTTGATGCATGATAAGGATCCGATGAACTTTTCTGAATGAATGTAAGTAATGACTCATTTTTTCTGCGTTTTTACAATATTCTTTTGCTGTAATTTGAATAATTTCATACAATTCCTATAGACAAAAAAATAATCTATTATAAGAAACCTAAGCTTGCCCAACAACTATTAAAAAACTTTAAGTTATTTATTAGTAAAGGGAAATTTAGGCTAAAAGTAGTGAAGTAAGGTCTTGGGCCACCTGATTATGTAATGATAACGCAACTGGTCTCATATGGGAAAGGTCCTGGTTCTCATTCTGGGAGCTTCCTGATTACACTGGGCATGTACCTGAGTTCATGATCAATCTAGTGAGACTGTGGATAGATTATTGTGGGAGGACCTTGTTGGGGGTAAATATCTTTCTGTCTGTGTCTCTCCTTCCCTCTCATGGGAGAAATAAAGTCTCTTCAGTGACTCTCAGTGGGTAAAGATAAATTTTGACTTGATATCTGCTGCATGAATTTTAGAGAATAGCATGACTATTGTGAGCACTTGAATTCATGATAACAAAATAAGGAGCTCAAAAGAATGCTTCATTCAACTTCTTTGAGAAATTTGGAGTCGCAGAAGGGAAGGGAAATGGCTTGTGTGACCTTAGCTCTATAGGTGTTACCTAATACCTAGTAATTTTGTAAAGGATTTTTTTCTTTTTAGGGAAGAGAATTATTAAAATAAAAGTGGGGAGTTGCCCAGTGAAGAGAAAATTGCTAGCGTTAGCTAACAAGTAACATAATTAGCATGCTTACATGCTTTGTTTATTTGAGAATATAATTTTATTAATCAACTACACACCATAATGGTGGCTACCTGGTGATTTGTAAATGTATACATCTTGCTGAATAGTAATTTGAAGTCCATTAATTTCTAAAACTGTCAAGTAGAAGTGTCATGATGAGTTTGCAAGAATACACACAAAATGGAAACATCGACTCATTAATGAGAGATTTTGAGAGGAGTTGACTTCAACTCTGTTGAAGGTCAAAGAAAAAGGATGGCAAGCCCATCAGTATTATCCCCCAACCACTCATCAACTATTAAGAGAAAGTGATCAGTGTCAATTGATCTTGCACAGTGAGAAGAAAAGCAAAACAAAACAAAACACACATACACACACACACACACACACACACACACAAACAAAACAGTGCTACATGGACATCAAAATAAATTATCTTAAATCCAGGATTGCATCTGCGTGCACAAATTCCAAGTGGGAAGGGTCACTACTCTAAGAATATGGATAGTTTGCTGGACTCTTTCGATTACCAGCAAGATTTTTTTTGAAAAGATGCAGAAGTTACTTTTAGAATATGAATACATAAATAATAAATTACTGAAGATTTATTAAAAATTATTTTTAGGATTCGTAAGGCAAAGACACATCATTTTCTAGTC
>NW_006198684.1:391993-392351 GCF_000334495.1 Tupaia belangeri chinensis
TTGAGATTCCAAACTGACACTCTCTAGTGTGTATTAGCAGGAGGAAGTGTGTTTAAGATGAATGGCAAAGTCACAGGTGATAATAATAATAGCAGTTATTTATTAAGCACTTAGCCTGTGCCAGGCGTTTTTCAATACATATTATGTTATTCAGTCCTTGAAGCCAACCTGTGTATTACACTTGCCAGCTATCTGTACAGCAAAGTTTGGACATGCAACAAATCTCTGCCAATGGATGTGAGAGGAAAGGATAGTTGCTACTTTTAGGCAAAAGCCTTTAAGAAGCTGGTATAGAGACCAGCAGTTAGTGTAATGGCTATGTCGCTGGACTCCCATGTAGTTGACTGCGGTTTGAGTC
>NW_006198684.1:392523-394538 GCF_000334495.1 Tupaia belangeri chinensis
AAAACACAAAAAAAAAAAAAAAAAAAGAAGAAGCTGGTATACATTTTCCTGAATCACTTCTGACTTTTGCCAGTTTTTTTTGTTTTCTTTGAGATATTTTTGCTCTAGGGTCCCTGGTCTCACCAGAGAGACAGAGACAGAAAGTGAAAAATCACCCCCCAGGGGGATGGCCATGCCACAATCTCTTCTCTTCCATTCTCCTCTCAGGATCTTGGGCACACATGCACATGGTGTGAGTTTTAAGTGACCATATCCAGGAATTGAACCATAGATGACTACATGGTAGTCCAGTGACATAACCATTACATTCTCTGCTAGTCTCTTGCTAGTTATTGTATCAAAGACCAGGCCCGAGGGTTAGCAGAGCTATGTGTTGGAAGAAAAAATAAATTTTCTAAATCATCACAATGAGAACTGTGGTCCACAATCTTTATCCTTGTTCAGAATATTGTGGGAGAGCTAAATGAGCTTTTATTGCATTTGAACTTTTATACACATAGGTCGTTTTATTGGCAAGACATTTTACACTAATACTAAAAGATAGTGTTGTTTTCCCCATTATATAGTTGAGGAAACTGAGGCACAAAGATTTTAAAAGTAAATTTCTCAATTACTAATTAACTAAAGCAGGTTTTGAATCTCTACACTCTGATGGCATAGACCGTTTTTCAACTACTTTGGCATGCTTGCCACCACAAAGCTGAGTGGCATCTGGCTATGAGATTTGCACGTGATAGTGCACTGTGGCTAATGCAGAGACTTAGGGACAGTAATTATCACATTGTGTGGAAACTAGTGGACTGACCTCATGCTGCTGACTTCTGAAGGTACCTTTTCGATATACAGATGCTTTTTTTTTTTTTTTTTTTTGGAGAGGTTTTTGCTATAGGGCGCGTGCGCTCGCCAGACAGACAGAGACATAGAGACAGAAAGCGAGAAATCACCCCCCAGGGGGGATGGTCATGCCGCAATCCCTTCTCCTCCATTCTCCTCTCAGGATCTTGGGCCACGCACGCACACGCGACCGGCGTGAGTTTTAAGCCACCAGGTCCAGGACGCGAACCGTGGTTGATTACGTGGGATTCCAGCGACATAGCCATTACGCTAACTGCTGGTTTCCGATATACAGATGCTTTTGACAAATGAAAAATTGGAATTCTCAGGCAGTGCAACTGTTCACTAAGGGAAAGACATCTTAATCTGACAAGCAGGATTTTTTTTTTCTTCTTGCCCTTTTTCCTTCCCAACGCACTGAAAGATCTAGCCACAAAAAATGGAGGTGGGATGAAGTTTGTAGAAAGATTTCAAATGTGCTTCCATTCTGGAGGCCTCTACAGCTCTACTTAGGTCGGGGAAGGGAGAAAAACTTTGAATTAATTTTTAATTCAAAGTTTAATTTAATTTATTTTTTTAAAAAATAAATGACAATAAATAAGTTAGAATTTAGAAATTAAACGTCTCCCACTGCATTAACCAAATGTGAATACAAAACCATGAAATATGAAATATGATTGAGGAGCATTTAATATAGTATAGATTAAAACAGGGCTGGAGGAAACAGCAGCACCTATGACAAAGAGTTTTGTTTTTAATCTACCATTAACTGTCTCCATTGCCTATTCCTGTTTTGTCATTGACATCATGTCCTGGAAATGCCTAACTCCTGGTCAACTAGGACAGCTGGTTACTCTGATTTTAGTAGGATGATACTGGTTAGACTTTTTTTTCTTTTTTTTTTTTAATATAATAATTCATAGTCAACATTCTCTATCGTGCCACTTTTTCTCATTGCTTTTCATGTATGTTTTTATGCTCTGCATCTATGATTAAGCTGAAGCATTGTAAGTTCACTAAATATGCTATTATTCCAGGACTTTATGCCAGGCATATATATTTTTTTTTTTTCGGAGAGGTTTTCGCTATAGGGCGCGTGCGCTCGCCAGACAGACAGAGAGAGAGACATAGAGACAGAAAGCGAGAAATCACCCCCCAGGGGGGATGGTCACGCTGCAGTC
>NW_006198684.1:395027-423747 GCF_000334495.1 Tupaia belangeri chinensis
TTTTTTTTGGAGAGATTTTCACTGTAGGGCGCGTGCGCTCGCCAGACAGACAGAGAGAGACATAGAGACAGAAAGCGAGAAATCACCCCCCAGGGGGGATGGTCACGCCGCAATCCCTTCTTCTCCATTCTCCTCTCGGGATCTTGGGCACGCACGCACACGCGCCCGGCGTGAGATTTAAGCCACCGGGTCCAAGACGCGAACCGCGGTCGACTACGTGGGAGTCCAGCGACATAGCCATTATGTTAACTGCTGGTTCCCGCCAGGCATATTTTTTGGCATTCCTTTTTTGTAGAGGGCCCCCACTCAGGTATGCTGATGACCTATCAATCAATATTGTCTCATCTTTCAAAACTAAGCTTAAAAGTCAACTTCTCCACTAAACTTGATAACCTCAACCCCAGGTGGAACTGACTGCTCTTTCCACAAGGTTTTCGTTACAGTAGATGTGACCCATCATTGCCGTTTTTGCTTTTATATGGCTAGATGCTTCTCATCCAGTGTCACTCAAATTGGGATTTGTGATCTGGCTCCTGGATCCCGCAAATGTATTTGCAACAGTTGGTTTTCCTTGCAAAAATAACATAAATATTTTATCTAATTAAGATCAAACCTCTCTTTTATTCTAATGGCTTGTAATTGAAAGATATTTTCACAAAATATACATCTAATTTCTATGTTGGTTTTTATAAATTGTGCCAATTATCACTTAATTATTACATAAATTTGCCAAGTGTAAAAATTATTACTTTTTCACTGGTTCTTTGGATTTCTTTTTGCTTCAGAGTGGCTCTATATTAACATACATTTAAATCCCAAATGTGATGATCTTGGCAATTGTTACTCACTTTCTACTTTAGAGGGTTCATGGAGTTGACATTTCCTGAATTCTCTCAAGAATTTGCCTGTTAATATCAGAGTGTTATTTTTCCCTCAACTGTTGTCATCAAATGGTGGATATAATCCTGAAATAGTCTATTTGTGAGTTGGACAAGTCATTTAAGCTCAAGAGATTCAGCCTCATTACTTTTCATTGGAGGTGCTAGAACAGATGGGCTTTAAAGTTCACTCAAGCTCTAAATAGGTTGCTACAAACAGTGAACCCATAAGCGTTTGCTTGACTGACAGCAATGCTCTGACCCAGGATTGTGAGGTCATTGGGTTAAAGATCCCCCATGGGCCTAATCTCAAGGAAAATATTATATAATAAATTTATGGTGAGATTTAAAATTTTACAGGAAAATGTTGAGATTAGTGAGAAGACAGGAAAGAACCTAATTACAAATAAACTCACTATATGATAGCTTGTGAATATCATAATAATTTCTTACAAATTTTTGAGTAGTGTGTTTATTGCAGGGAGTGAGTGGTCTATGAGGATATGGAAATGTACATATATAACATGGCAAGTTCTTTATGTTCAGAATCATCTATACAAGAAAAATAATAACAGTTTAATATTGTAGGAAACAGGTCTTTCAAAGGAAACATCACTGCTTTATATTAAAAATAAAAATGGCATCTATAGGCTATGTTGAGGGAATTGTATATGTATTCCAAAGAAAATTACTTTTTTTTAATTTTAAATTTGTTGACCATTTGCTGAAGGTTAATTGGGAGTTCCTTACCCAGTTTGCCTCTTAATTTTTTTTAACTTTGTAGAGTTTTCTAATAACTTATACAGGATGAAGCAAGTAAAAAAAGTTTTCTGGTATACACTTATACTATGTGGACAGTTTCGAGCAATCACTGTTTTCTGGTAATTTTGTATAACATTTTGCAGCAAGACCATAATGCCAGAAGTCAGTACAAAATGAATATTTTTCCCAGTCTAGTGGTTAGTTCTTTATGAATGTTTCAGAATGATCTTAGTTCTCTTTATCCTTAGAAGCCTACTCTTTATCATGAACATCCTTTTTTGTTTAACATGGCAATAGCTATAAACAGAAATTTGGGAGGTTATTCTACTTGCTAGCTTGTACATTAGCTTGCCACATGTTTATGGATGCTGACAGAAGATAGAACTTTTGGATCAAAGAAAAATTTCCCTGTTACAACACAGGATCAATATGGGGTTTATATTCATTTTGGATTCCTCCTAGATATTACAAAGTGAGTAAGTCCTCATAGATGCTTCATTACCACTAGAGAATGGCAAGCTTAAGAAATAAAATCTTCCATAATGGGTTGTAAGCAAATTCTGTGGAGAGAGACATTATCTTTTTTTTTTTTTTATATAATGGAGAGCAAAAAAATACAACCAACTAACCAACCAACAAAAAACATCCAAAAACAACTAAAAATAACCACAAATATCCACTCTCTGATCTGGAGGAATATAATATATCTTGCAAGGCTGCTTGTTATGCAGAAAGCCTTGAACAGATAATCTGGAAGAAAGGCCATTAGTGCCTCTTCTTAAAGCTGTTCAAATGTGAAAAGCAAAATGAAAGGAGTAATTCTACTAAAAACAATATAATTATTAGTTTAGAAAATATTTTAAAAGACAAAGGTAAAATTCTACTTTACTACTTTTCAAAATTTATTAAGGATTACCAATGTATTCTCTTTCCAAGACAAAGACATTTCCAGAAAAGGATCTTTTACTCTTTATTTTGCTAGGAGAAATAATGGAACTGTGAGGCAGATAGTTTTAAACTTGCTTTTATAAAATCTCTAGTCCATAAAATAGAAAGAAATATTGCATAAAATTAAATGATTTCTTTAGCATGTTGTCTTAGAATTAAAAAAAATATTATCAGAGTTGATGGGTATACATTATCATATCTATAACATTGAACAGGTCATTAAAAGACAAACTTTCAAATGATATTTAATGATATAAAAAAGATCATGGACTATTATAATGTCAATAATATAAAATACAAACCTCAGTGTGGTATATGTACTAATTTTATAATAAATCTAAGTTTTGTTGATGGAAATAATCAAACTCTGCAGAAATAATAATTAATGGAATTTAGTCTAAGCACAAGATTGTGTGACCTAGACCCAGAGAAAGACAGAAATGTTCCTCGGGATGCTCAGATACAGTGATTCCTTTTATTTAGGTGTGTTTTCCTTTTTTTTTTTTTTTTTTTGCCATAGGGCACATACACTGCCCAAAGAGAGACCGAGATAGAGAGAGAAAAAAAGTGAGAACTCACCCTCTGCGGGGATAGCCACACCACAGTTCCTTCTCTTCCATTCTCCTCTTCCGAATTTGGGCATGCATACACATGCACCGGGCATGATATTCAAGCTACTTGGTCTGGGACTTGACCCAGGTCAGCCATGTGGGAGCCCAGTGCCTTACTCACTATTCCACCTGGTAGTCTTTGTTCCATTTTGAGAGACACACTGTTTGTTAATCAGCCTAGGGAGTCTACATTAGTCTACCTTACCAGCACCAAAAGACAGAATCTCTGGATGCTGAAACTTATTAGTTATAGGTGTTTTGAAATTCTTAGGTTAGTAATTGGTTAAAGAAAAACACAAGTCTTTTTTTCCCTCAAAAATACCCATGCTTCATTTTAACAGAGTTAAGAATGTTTGCTATGCATCATAAAAACACTACACTGGGCCAGCAGGTGGCATGGTAGTTAAGGCCCTGGACTCCCAGATGACCAACTGCAGTTCGAATCCCAGATCTGGCAGCTGCTTTCTCATTTTCCCCTCTCCCTCTGTGTCTCTCTCTGGTGAGCACGCATGCCAAATAGCACATTAAATAATAATAATAAATAAAAACAAAATAAATAATTCTTAAAAAAAAGATGTAGGAACTATCATAAAGCAGTCTGTTAATGTTTGTAGGTGTAACTCCCCACCAGCCCTTTGGAAAGAAATTTGAAATAGTAAAAGGTGTCCTCAGTTTATTATATGCACACACAAGCACATACATACATACACCTACATGCACACAATGTTAGAAGGATATACACCAATAACTCAAAGGTGGGTAATTTTTTTTTTTTTTTCTATTTGCTAGATGGCACGCTCACTTCCTGAAAAAAGAGATAAAGTTCTATTTCACCCATGGGAGATGGACATGCTACAGTCTATTCTTCATTTCTCTCTCCTTTTGGGATTTTGGGCACACAGATACACACCCAAAATATTTTTCAATCTGCTAGGTCCAGACTCAATTTATATAGTTGACTATGTGGGATCCAGCCTCCTTGACCACCACACCACCTGGTGGCCCAAAGTAAGTAATTTTTTTTTTTTCCTTTAGAGAAATTTTTGCTCTATGGTACATGCACTCACTGTGAAAACAGAGACAGAAAGTAACAAATCACCCCCCAGGTGGAAAGGCCACCCTGCAATTTTTTCTTCTCTTGGGATTTTGGACATGCACACACATGTACCTGTTGTGAGTTTTTAAGCCACTGAGTAGTCGACTGTGGGAGCCCAGTGATGTAACCATTATGCCTTCTGCTGATCCCCAAAATAGGTAATTCTAAGTGAAGTTAGGAAAAGTAACATTTATGTGTTTTAAAAGCAACATTTATCTTCTTGAAAAAGTATGTAAATGTTCTATAATTAGTGCAATGATTACTTTTATAAACATAAATCAACCAAAAAAAACCTTTAAAATTGATTTGAGATGAAGTATAGATACTAGTTAATCCACTTCTCTTATTTTCTACTTGAACAAAGTGAAGTGGCTTAGCCTGGGTTGCATAGTAGACTTAGTCAGAAGGTAGATGGATTCTAATTCTCTCAGCTCTCCACCCAGGGATTTTTCAATTAGTCCTCTCTTACATCCTTTTGGTATATTCTTTTCTATCTGTACCCCAGGGACTTTTCATGTTTCTCTGGGATCTTACTTTGAGAGATGGCTTGAAAGCTCTTTGAAATTTGAACATTTATAAGTTTGATAGTGGGATTGGATGCCTGGTGCTCGATTCTGCACAACATGGCCAAGACATTTCTGGCAGGCAGAGATCAGTCCCCGAAATGTCTGTGAATGGAGCTTCTAAGGCACCTGAGGAGGCCAGGATAGAGAGGACAAAAAGGCAGATTTTAAAACTGGCTTTACAATAGAGAGCAGATGGGAATCTTAAAGGGTGCTGATTCAAGTTGGAAATTGATAGACTAGAAATAATGGATTTAATTTGGAGTAACATAAAAATCAGTTTAAATAGCAGCAGGGGGGAAACTTTAAGAAGAGCTGGCTTTAAGAGCCACTGGGGAACAGAACAATCCAGAAAGCTATAGAAATAAACAAAAATACTTCAGTTCTTAATCAAATCAGAGATTAAAACCATGATTTTAAAGTAATTTAGGTATACATGAATCATTAAAAACTCTGTTGAAAACAGAAAAAATAATATACCAAATATAGATAGGTTGAACCACAAGCTAATCTAAGACAAGTTTTATATACTCATGAATTGTATAGATGCCAAGTTATTCCTATAAAAACATCTTTTTTTTTAATTTAAGCATAAACTTTTTTTAATATTATGGGAACATAAAAGAATTGTAAAGTGAACATGTGTGTATCTACAAGCTAGATTTGAAAATGTAATGTCTAACATTATAAATTTAAACTTTAAACTTTCATATTAAAATATAAGTATGTATTACTGATTTTAAAATATAAATATATTATATATTTGCTCTCTTCTTGTTTTTGGAGTAATTTTCAAACATCTTGACACTTCACTTTATCATGTATCTCCTAGTAGTAAGCACAGCTAAGAAACTGAATAACAATATCACTAACAAAAAAAAATCTCTCTTCTACTTTAACATTTTTCTTTAGTCTTTGTGAATCAAAGCACACTCTGTATTTAGTCAGTCCACAATTAATAAAACCAACTGGTACAGAAAAAAATTGCTACAGGTTTTCCATTCAGCAATATTATCCTGTTCTCTGACCATATTAAAATTCCATAAATAAGTTATCCAGAGGAATATCAAATATCCTGTAGGCCTAAAAGACATGTAAGTCCTTAATGATATGGACTGCCATGACTACCGGATATAGCTTCAAGTTTTACAGAAATTATAACATGACATTTTTATCTTGTGCATGTGAAAAACACAGATCTCTGTAGTCACTTTAGAAGACCATGCAGTTTCACAGTCCTTGATTATAATGAAAACTTCCTTCACATTATCATTATTTTATTCTGGCTAGTGTGAGTGGTGTATACATCTTTATTTTTCACAATACCAATCCTTCAGCTGGTTTTCTGGTTGTTGAACTTCTGCCCTATTGTTCCTGAGTCTAAAGCTATCTTAGGTTCTTTCTGGAACAGTTGCTCAAACAAATCAACCCTACATAGCTTGAAATACATAAAGGCAGAAATTCCACTCTGACAGGCTGTGGGGGCTGCAGAAGTGACCAAGATAGATACATTTCCTCCCTTTTCTTTTTCTTTTCTCCTTTTTTTCCTTCTTTCTATCTTCTCCTACTTTTCAATTAAAAAAAGAAATGTAAACCTACCAGAAAGCTAAAACCATATTATAATGAAAACCCACAAAGGTTCAAGAAGCTTTCCAAATGTTTATGATTTGCCACATTTTCTTTCCCGGTGATACACATGCACGTATGTATGTATGTCTGTGTACTTTTCTTTGGAAGTTGGGTTCAGGTATTTGAAAAACTTCATGTACTGGACATGGGCACTCATGACTCTATTATGAATACATACTACTTATCTGGCTACATATTTCAAAGGAAAATTGTGCAGAAATAATTTTAATATAACTTTTCTTGAATTATATGGAAAACAACTTTTCTTATATCTCTCAAAGGCAAATTTTTGTCTCCATTTTATTAAATCTATTAATAAAAATAATTAATGTACAAAACATGAGTATAAATCCTCTCAGAGTAGAAGTGTAGCATGTGTAAGGCATATGACAGTACATGCAGCTGATATATAATGTCATTTGTAGTATTTCCAAATGTACTGTGGTAGTAGTAATACATTATCTGACCTTTGTCTCAATTAAATCTTAGGCCAGCTCATCATTTTCAGCTCATCTGACTATCGGGTTCTGATTTGTGTGTAAGGCGTAAGACAGTACATGCAGCTGATATAATGTCATTTGTAGTATTTCCAAATGTACTGTGGTAGTAGTAATACATTATCTGACCTTTGTCTCAATTAAATCTTAGGCCAGCTCATCATTTTCAGCTCATCTGACTATCGGGTTCTGATTTGTGGACCACTAATGGCTCCAGAACAAGCACTAACCTTACCTCTGACTCTTTATGTTCATTGATCTTATTAAGGAGTTTCCGCCTCTATGGCACCCTCAGGCCTCTTGAAACTAGACTACCACATCAGTTTTCCCATAGCCTTTTTAAATCTGGGAATTGTGTGTGAAAATTTGGTCACTATTCAAGGTGGCCAGCTATTTTTAAAGGGAACACAACTCAAATAGGTACTATTAGAAAATATAAAGAATAACTTCACTCTTGTGCTAATGGACAAGAAAGGAGACAACTTAGAGATGGAAGAAATATAAAACAAAAGTAGATTGTGAGAATCTATTTGAAAAGAAAAAAGTGGTACAGACCCTAGTTAAAATAAATAAGATAGTTTAGAGCTTAAGGAATAGAGGATAGGAAGGAGAAAAGGAGCTCACAGATATCCTCTAGGAGCTGAGGGAATGGGTATTCATTAACATTTGGCTGTGAATAAATGAATCATTGAAAGGAAGAAAGGTAATAAAGTTTGATTTACATGTGGCATTAAGATCATTGATCATGGGACCAGTAGTTGGCGTAATGGCTATGTTGCGGGACTCCCATGTAGTCAACCATGTTTCGAGTCCTGGACCCAGTGGCTTAAACTCACGCCAGGCACATGTGCATGTGCCCAAGATCCTGAGAGGAGAATGGAGGAGAAGGGATTGCGGCATGACCATCCCGCGTGGGGGGTGATATCTCGCTTTCTGTCTCTCTGTCTCTCTCTGTCTTTCTGGCAAGTGCATGTGTCCTATAGCAAAACAAACAAACAAACAAAAACTCTCCATATAAAAAGATCATGCTCAAGAAGGAAAACTAGAGGTACCTAACACGCATCTCCTCCACATGAAAGGATTAAACCCACAAATAAATTACCATATTTTGAGCGAAGTATTGAGAGAACACTGGAATTTACCAAGGAAGAAATTAAAAGCTTTGAAGCACAGAAATTCAGTATGGCAGCATAGAGAAGAAAACAAAATACCAGGCCAGGTCAGTGTGTCCTTTGTACAAGTGTGCCCCACCCAGAAACTGAGAACACTGGCTCCCTACATTCAGCAGTGTTGTGCCACAACCTCCTCACACTTACAGTCCAGGTCTCTGAAGCACTCACACAGAGCGCTGTCATCAAGTCCTACTGAAGAAATTAAACCAAGAATATACTGCTGAGTCCTCCCAGAACTAAAGCTAAATAACCTTATACAATCAATACAGTAGGACATATCAACAGGAAAATTTATTTTTCTATGAAATTTCCACAAATTGGAAAAAAAGCAACTATTCCACAAGATGTGCTCATATCAAGATAGGAAACAAAAAATATGGAAAAAATAGATAAACATACGCAAGAAACATGTAAAAACAAGAAAAATGATTTCTCAAAAGAAATAATAATTTGTTAGTAAAGGCCCCCCCAAAAGGAAAATTTATAAATGCCTGTAAAAGAAACTCAACAAGATACAAGAGAATACAGATCACTAATTTGACAAACTCAGGAAAACAACTTATGGCATCAATGAGAAATTTAACACAGAGATAACAATCATAGAAAGAACCACACAACAATTATGGAGCTGAAGACCTCAATAAGTGAAACAAAAAGTAAAATCAAGAACTTTACCAACAGACTAGAACAAGCAAAGGCAAAAATATATGTAATTGAAGACAGTTTTTTTTTTTTTTTTTTTTTTTTTTTTTTATAACTCAGTGAGAAAGAAAAAAGAGAAGGAAAAGGGAGAGAAGAAAATAGAAAGAGGAGGAGGAGAATTATTAAGAAAGCTGATTGGACACCATTGAGTGAACAAATATTTGTATTACGGGAATTCCAGGAAAAGAACTGGTAAAAGAAATATTTCATGAAATAGTAGCTGAAAACATCCTAAGTCTTAAAAGAAATATAGACATTCTGATGCAAGAATCTCAAAGGTCCCCAAATAGATACAACCAAAAAGGACCCTTTCCAATGCATATTACAGTCAAGCTATCAAAAGGTAGACAAAGAGAGGACCACCTACAGTGTCACAGGTGGTAGAGTGTCATTGCATAGTACTGGAGCCACATGGGAAGCCTGGGCTCAAGATCTCATATTGATCTAAGCATATCAGATGCACTCATTACACATCTATGACCCTGGATGGCCAAGAAGCTGGAGGGAAGATCTCAGTGTGGAAAGACCCTATCAAGAGAACCTCTCCCTTTCTCATATGAAATAAATAAGTAAATTCCTAAAACAACAAGAGGAAAGCATCAAATTACATATACTAGATTTCCTATTAAACTAACAGTAGATTTCCTAGCAGATTTCCTTATATGCTGGAGAGAATGGAGTGATCTATTCAAAGTTCTGAAAGGAGAATCCAACCAAGAATACTATATCTGGCAAACCAACCCTTCAAAAATAAAATAGAAGTTGTCTTTCTCAGAGAAACAAAAACAGAATTTATTACTATTATCTTTGCAAGATATTATTAAGGGAATCCTACATTTTTAAGTTAAAGAACAATAGAACAATAGCTACCATCATAAAACTCAAGAATAAAACTCACTGGTAGAGCAGACACATGAATTAAAAATATAAGTGAGTCAAATCTTATCAACACAGAAGACCCCCACGCTGCAAAAATAAACAATAAAAGAAGAAAAAGAAGAGCAAAGAAATTACAAAAAGAACCAAAAAAAAATGAAGAAAAATGTCAGGAGTAAGTCCTCACCTATCAATAATGATCTCAAATGTAAATAGATTAAATTCATCATTCAAAAGCAAGATTGGATGAACAGATTGAAAACATACAACAACAAAAAAAGAAACAGAAAAAGAAGACCCAACTATATGCTTCCTACAAGAAACACAATTCATTTGTAAAGATATACATAGGATAAAAGTGAAGGTATGGGGATACATATTCCACTCAAACAAAAACCAGAAGGGAGTTTGAGTGCTGTATTTAAATGGGATAAAATAGACTTTATTTTAAAAACTGTAAAAAGGAGACAAGATTATACAATGATGAAATTAATTTACAAACAGGATGTAATAATTGTAGATATATGTGCAGGCAATAGCAGAGCATTCAAATATAAAGCAAAGAGTTCTAGACATAAATAGATAGATTCCAGTACAATAGGAGTTGGGAACCTAAACACTCTACACTGGACAGGTTATCTAGACAATCAATAAAGAAACAGCAGAGTTGAACTGCACTCTCGACCAAATATTGTGCTATCAGAAAAGTCACAACACATTTTTGCATAGGAAAACATAGAAATAATACATCATGACATTTCCAATAGCCCAATAGATCTAACAGGCATTTGTAAAGCATTTTATTCAAAACCTTCAGAATATATATTCTTCTCAGCATATGAAACATCCTCCAGGATAGGCCTTATGTTTGGTCACACTACATTTCTCTATAACATTTTTTAAAATACAATTTTATCTGTGTCTGTTGACCACAATGAAACAAAAATAGAAATCAATAGCAAGAACTTAAATACATGGAAATTAAACAACATGCCCCTGAATGACCAGTAGGTCAATGAAGAAATTAAGAAGAAAATTGTAAAACTTCTCAGAACAAATGAAAATGGGCAAAACCAATGGGATACAGCAAAAGAAATACTAAAAGAGAAGTTTATAGCAATAAATACTTGCATCAAAAAATTTTCAAATGAACAACCTAACAATTCACCTCAAAAACTAAAAAAGCAAAAATTAAAACCAAAATTAGCAGAAGGAACAAACGAAATGAGACTAAGCGGGAGGCATCACATTGCCTTACTTCAAGAAATACTTCAAAGTTGTGCTCGCTTCGGCAGCACATATACTAAAGAAATACTTCAAAGTTATGGCAACCAAACTAACATGATACGAGAAAAAAAAAAAAAGATACTCAGATCAATAGAATATAGTAGAGAGCACCAAATAAGCCATGTATATATAGCCAAGATATATTGATTTTGACCAAGGCACAAAACTATTCATTGTATGAAGGAGAGTCTCTTCAATAAATAGTGTCAGAAAAACTGGATGTTCATGTGCAAAATAATAAAACAAGATACCTATCTCTCACTATATATAAAAATAAATTTAAAATGGACTAAATATTTAAATGTAAGACTTGAAACTATGAAACAAAGAGAAGAGGACATAGGGGGAATGCTTCAGGCCATTGAAACAAAATTTTGAAGACCTCAGAAGCATTAGCAACAAATAATAGAGAAATGGAATTATATCTAACTGTAGAACTTCTGGCACAGAAAATAATCAACCAAGGGAAGGGACAACTTACAGAAAAGAAGAACAAATTATTAAGTTATACATTTAATAAGGGATAAATAACTAGAAAAAATAAATTACTCAAAGAGCTTATCAGAAAATAAAACAAAACAAATAACCCAATCAAAAAAACCAATTAGTCTGGATGGTTTTCAAAAGAAGGCATAAAGTATAGCCAAGAAATATGTGGGGGAAAAATACTCAATATCACTAAGCATAGGAAAAGTGCAAATGAAGACCACAAGATATAATCTCACCCCAGTTAGAAAAACTATTATCAAAAAGACAAAAAAGAAAAAGAAAGCTCATGAGAATTCAAAGAAAGGAGAGCTTCACTGAGAATGTAAATTAACACTGCTATTATTGAAAATAGCATGGAGTTTCCTCAAAAAAGAAAACTATAAAACTCCCATATGATCCTGCAATCTCATTACTAAGTATATATGTCCAAAGGAAAGTAAATATATATATTTCAAATATATATTGACCAGTAGGTCAATGAAGAAATTAAGAAGAAAATTGTAAAACTTCTCAGAACAAATGAAAATGGGCAAAACCAATGGGATACAGCAAAAGAAATACTAAAAGAGAAGTTTATAGCAATAAATACTTGCATCAAAAAATTTTCAAATGAACAACCTAACAATTCACCTCAAAAACTAAAAAAGCAAAAATTAAAACCAAAATTAGCAGAAGGAACAAACGAAATGAGACTAAGCGGGAGGCATCACATTGCCTTACTTCAAGAAATACTTCAAAGTTGTGCTCGCTTCGGCAGCACATATACTAAAGAAATACTTCAAAGTTATGGCAACCAAACTAACATGATACGAGAAAAAAAAAAAAAAGATACTCAGATCAATAGAATATAGTAGAGAGCACCAAATAAGCCATGTATATATAGCCAAGATATATTGATTTTGACCAAGGCACAAAACTATTCATTGTATGAAGGAGAGTCTCTTCAATAAATAGTGTCAGAAAAACTGGATGTTCATGTGCAAAATAATAAAACAAGATACCTATCTCTCACTATATATAAAAATAAATTTAAAATGGACTAAATATTTAAATGTAAGACTTGAAACTATGAAACAAAGAGAAGAGGACATAGGGGGAATGCTTCAGGCCATTGAAACAAAATTTTGAAGACCTCAGAAGCATTAGCAACAAATAATAGAGAAATGGAATTATATCTAACTGAAAAACTTCTGGCACAGAAAATAATCAACCAAGGGAAGGGACAACTTACAGAAAAGAAGAACAAATTATTAAGTTATACATTTAATAAGGGATAAATAACTAGAAAAAATAAATTACTCAAAGAGCTTATCAGAAAATAAAACAAAACAAATAACCCAATCAAAAAAACCAATTAGTCTGGATGGTTTTCAAAAGAAGGCATAAAGTATAGCCAAGAAATATGTGGGGGAAAAATACTCAATATCACTAAGCATAGGAAAAGTGCAAATGAAGACCACAAGATATAATCTCACCCCAGTTAGAAAAACTATTATCAAAAAGACAAAAAAGAAAAAGAAAGCTCATGAGAATTCAAAGAAAGGAGAGCTTCACTGAGAATGTAAATTAACACTGCTATTATTGAAAATAGCATGGAGTTTCCTCAAAAAAGAAAACTATAAAACTGCCATATGATCCTGAAATCTTATTACTAAGTATATATGTCCAAAGGAAAGTAAATATATATATATATATATTTGAAATCCATTGTTTACTACAGCATTATTCATAATACCCAAGATGTGCAATCAACTCAAGAATTTTAGGGATCAGCAGATGGCCTAATGGTTACATTGCTGGACTCCAACATGGCCGAGCACGGTTCGAGTCCCAGACTCTGATGCTTAAAACTCATGCTGTGTGTGCATATATACTCAGAATCCTGAGAAGATGATGGAAGAGAAGGGATTGCAGCATGGCTATCCTTTTAGAGGTTGAGTGCTTGCTTTCTGTCTGTTTCTCCAGCGAGCAAAGGCACCATATAACAAAAATCTCTGGGACCAGCAGTTAGCATAATGGCTATGTCGCTGGACTCCCACGTAGTAGACCGCGGTTCAAGTCCCGGATCCGGTGGCGCCAGGCGCGTGTGCATGCGTGCCCAAGATCCCGAGAGGAGAATGGAGGAGAAGGGATTGCGGCGTAGTCATCCCCCCTGGGGGGTGATTTCTCGCTTTCTGTCTCTCTGTCTCTCTCTGTCTATCTGGCGAGCGCACGTGCCCTATAGCAAAAACCTCTAAAAAAAAATTCTCTTAACTTTTTTTATACTATATCATAGTATTTTTATACTATATCATAGTATTTTCATTTGGATTAAATACATTAATAAATGTAAAGCATTTAAAATTGAGTTGGGCGCTTATTTATTAAAAACTATGTAGCAGGGACCAGCAGGTGGCATTGTGGTTAAGGTGTTGTACTCCAATATGGTCTACCACATTTTGAGTCCCAGACCTGGTGGCTTGAAAATCACACCAGGCTCATGTGCATACATGCCCATAAATCTCAAGAGGAGAAAGGAGGAGAAGGGATTGTGGCGTGATTATCTCCCTTGTGTTGGCGGGGGTGATTTCTCGCCTTCCTTGCTCTATGTCTCTCTGTCTCTCTCTCCCTCTGGAAAGCTCACACACTCTATGGCAATAAAACAGAAATAAAAACAAAACTATGTATCTATTACCTGTCAGCATTAGGAATACATAGACTTGTGGTCTGAATTGTGCCCTGCGCAACTACCACCACCAATTCAATGAATAAAGCTTTAATCTCCTTTGTAACTGTATTTGGATATACGGACAATAATAAGGTACTGATTGTTAAATGGGATTAAAAGAGGGTAAGGCATTAATCCAGTAGGACTGGTGCCTTTATAAAAAGGAGACACTATATCCCTCTCTCTCTCAACTCCTCTCTCTCAGTGTGCCCAGAGGAGAGGCCAAGTAAGGACAGTGAGAGATGTCAGTGTTCTATAAGCCAGAAGAGAGCCCTCATCAAAACTGAACAATTTTCACACATTGGTCTTGGACATCTAGCCTCTGGAGCTGTGAGAAAATAAATTTCTGTTGTCTAAGCCACTTGGTGTGTGGCATTTTCTTATGGCAGCATGAGTGGATTAATATAGCCACTAGAGTGATGTTTTACTCCGGAAATGCTGCTTTATCCTTCTAGTCTGCATAGACCAGAGGCTACTTGGTAGAATGCATTTTTGTATACTTCCTTTAGAAATCTGCCTTTTTAGTTTTCCCTTCATATATAAACGTTCTAAGATAAACTTTTTTCAGCTTCATGGTCATGTGGGAGAATAAAAAACAAACAAACACACACACAAAAAAAAACAGGACTTATTCTCAAATTCTAGGATCTGGTTTAGGGAGAAAAGTCATGCAGGCCTGATTGTTTTGAGATTCTAAAGTTTGGGTATCTGTTGTCACTTTCAACATTTTGTCATATTTCTAGAAATGTAATCTAAAAGCAAACTAGTAAGAAGTGATTCTTTTTCTGCTGTGTTGCTACAATTAGGCAAAGTGCAAATTCCTTCATTACGGGTAGATGGCAGCCCCGTGCTGCTGGTAAGAATGAATAAGGTCCGAGTTACTGTTCACAGTTCCTTTGACTGCGGACATTGATCAATGAGCAGATTACTATAACAAAGAGCCAAACATATGACTTTTCAGATAGCTCAACAAAAGTTTACTGTAGAAATAGGTAATAATGAAAAGAAGAGACAGCCTATACAAGTGTCCAGTTTTCACAAGAAATGTTCCAAACATGATAAGGATTTAGAACCAGAAGACACAAACTTATGACCTGTGTCTTCTATCCACTAGCTAAAAGTACTTAGAGGACTCACACTGAGCTTAAAACGTGCATAGTTTGTAAAATGAAGGACTTTTTTTCCCACAAATTTGTCATAGAATCAACTTAGTGATGTCTAGAAAGTACTTTTTTCACATTTTTAAATTTCATTTTCTTTTATACATTCAATCCCATTATTTAGCTTACGAAATGAATATTTCGACAGGTGAACATTTCTCCCTAGTCTAGTTGATAAAACTATAAAATATCTTTAACAGATAATACCACATTTCTTTGTCTCATTAATGGTTTGCCTCCCCATTTTTCTTCTAAATGTCCTACCTCAGACCCTCCTCTTTCACACACACTATATCTAATATTTACATCCATATACTGTTTCTATATTCTTTAGTCAATCAAGATGTCTTATTTTGAAGAGAAAATTAAGTTCAGAGTACTTTGTGTTGTAAACAATAATTATTCAGTAATTAGAAAAATATTTTATTATCACTGTTTATATACAAGGGTCAGGAACTTTATGAGGCTGATATTGTTTCATCTTCCTTTAAGGTTGTATCAGATCTCCAGTTAGCATTTGAGGAAAACAGTCTCAGCTGTGATAAAGAATTTGCCTAAGAACAAATAACCTATAGATGGGAGAGCTAGGATTTGAACTCAAGTCTTACTTTCCATGGCAGAAGTGAATTGTGATTTAAAAAAAATTACTTACTGTCTCTAAGCCAGGGGTGATTAGTGTGTCTTTTGGATAGATTGTGTTCCCTCGTCAGCTTCAAAATTGTGCTGAGAGTAGTAATCTCAGTAAATAAGACCCTCTGCAGGCATGTTGTTGCTGTTGCAGGATGTTGAATACAAGTTTCTATTGGCTGATGTCTCACAGAATAAAGCCAAAGGCAGTAAGTACTCCCATATTCTAGACAGACCTGGCCAGTATTTTTTTACTAGATGACATCCAAGTTGTTCTTTTTGGCTTGACTAACATTATCTCTTCAGTCTCTGTAAGTAGAGACTGCAAATGAACAAGGCATAAGAGAGTGCCTCAAAAGCCTAGAGGAAAGTTTGTTGGCTTTTGTTCCTCTCTTTTGAGCAAATGAGGTAGTTTGTGGAGACCATAGGTGCTTGTCTGAAAGAGTGAGAATATACTCTTTGGGTCGGTGCTTGTTGAGGTATGGGGACTCACTGGAATTCAGAGCGAGTTCTTGGAAGAGGTTTGCACATGCGGTAAGTACATAGGAACATGCAATGTAGGACATATTTAGATGTATAGACTGAGGTCTATTTATTTTAAATGGTGTTTCGTAACTAGAGTATTAAGCATGGAAGCTAGCCTGGAATGCTTGGGGGAAGATCACACAGAGCACTATATTTCAAAGTAAAGATGTTGTTTGCATTCAAGAAAGTTGGAGAATTATAGATCTTTTTTGTCTTATTTTGTTTTTCAGTGAACGGTGGCATCATTTAGCTTGAGGTCACTCTTGCCAAACTGTGTGGAAATGAGGCTATCAGGTGAAATAGATGCAGGGGTGCCTTCAGGAGATCCTTGCCATGAATGGTAGTGTTAACCTGGAGTAGTAGCAGCTCAAATTCAGTTTATTTCTCTTCCCCTTTCTTTACATTCCCTTAGGCATTAGATGAAAATAAACACACATTTTAGGTGAGAGTTGTTCCTACTAAAGTATAAGTGACCAACAGATTTAGTGAAGTCAGAATGGAAAAGTGGATTATGTACTCCTGATTTAACGAGTGACTTGCTATTGATTTCAGGGACCTAGATAATGACACATTTTCCTCACTATTTACAAACAGAAAAATAGGCATTTATATCCTTACCATTCCATGCTTTCTTTTTCTTCTTCTTTTTTTTTTTTAAGAGAGGGAGATTTTTGCATTCACTCACTGGAGAGACAGAAAGTGAGAAATCACCCCCCAGCCCCATACTAGGGATATGGCCACACCACATTCCTTCTCTATTCTCCTCTCAGGATTTAGGCATGTATGCACACGTGTCCAGTGTAAGTTTTAATCCACTGAGTTCAACATGTTGAACCATGGTCCACAGGTGGGAGTCAAACACTGTTAACTATTACGCCATCTGCTGGTCCTGATGCTTTCTTAAAGGAACAGAAAGAATTGGTTAGTATGAGGTTGTCAGGAAAGTCATGACATATTTATCAATGCATAAATGCATCATGACTTTCCCAATGACCTAATAATTTGCCCTCACCTCCCCTCTCATTCAAATACATAATTATCAAATATTTATTTGGCATTTATTGGAGAAGATGAGAACAGTGTATGGAATAAAGGGTAAAAATGCCTTTGCTAATAATTCAGGAAAATCAAAGCCATATCATTTCAGAAGATACATTTCATACAAAGTTTAGCCAATTCAAATAGTTTTGCTAGCAAGTCACTTACCGGTTTCATCTCTGGTTTCAACTTCTTACTGAAATATGCTTTTTCAGTCACATATTTCACTCTTTTTAAATCTCTTTATTTCACTTTTACTATTTTATTTACTGGGAATTTGAGCTTATCTGTGCTTTTTTCAGACCCCTTACATGTCAGCACTTGATGAACCTGTCTTCCCATTAACTCATCTAGTAATGTATTGGTCTCTCTTTTTTTTTTTTTTTTTTTTGGCTAGTTTCTTAATTCTGTCTTTAAAGTAGATTAATCTCACACCATTTGACCAATTGGCAAATATGAAGTATGGCGATAATGATCCAAATTTCCAACGAGATTATGGGACTTCAGAGTCAACCCTTCTGGCATTTTCAAGGCCTATACCAAAGAAAAACAGAACTCAGTTATATTTGATTTAGAATATAGAAGGAGTAAATGGAATCAAGATTTCAAGCAAGCTTTTCACTAAATTCATCATAAAATTGGAAGCTATGATATGAAGGCAATAGATTTGAATGAAGAAATCATGTCCTTTGTTGTATGTGTTGTACATGCAATACCAAGCACGTGATATTCACGTAGAGAAATTAGACACTGGAAAACACTTTCCATTCGAAATAATCTCCCTTCTTCCCCCACCCATTCTCCTTATTTCAGACCGGCTGTCAATTTCAAACCACACAGGTATTAAGGATGCCAACTAGGGTCTTGCAAATTAGCATCTATTACATGATCATAAGGAAAGAGCTGGAGAAAGTAGCCATCATTAATCTTTGAATTTGTCTGGAGGTCACCTCTACAGGAGGTGGAAACTCAGACAGGAAATGGGAAGTTGGGAAACCTCTAGATGAGCTAATGGAGAAACTGATGGAATAAGGATGTCACATCATCCATCACTGTCTATATATTAGTGAATTTTATGGTGGAGAAAGCTACATCCCTCCTTTAACATATCTAGCCTTTAAACAGAAGAAAATGCAGCCTTTTCCTCTTTTTGCTCCTATGATAGAACAAGTCTCAGTGATATCTAGAGAAAAAGAAATGGGGTGATTATTGAGATGAACTTTGGAGTCGGCCAGATGGGGCTCTACTCTGGATTTCTTTACTTATTGCATGGAAAAGTTGTTTACCTTTACAGGGACTAATTTTCTCATTTGAAAAATTTAGATAATAATACATAATCACATTATTGTTTTGAGGATTATGTGAGATCATAGTTGTAAATTGTTCAGACAGTGAGTGAATGCTGGCTGTTACAGTCATCAGTTATGAGATAAGAATTCTATTCCCTTTTTGCTGCTTTAGAAATCTTCAAATTACAGAATTCAAAATAAAAAGTGAGTATCTTGGACATGACATTTTTTGTTGCAATTTCTCTTTACTTAGTCCATCCTTCCAGTTCAGTGGTTATCAACCCCTGTTATATGGTAAAATCCCATGAGAAAGTCTTAGAAAATACTGCTATCTGGCCCTTCTTCTGACCAATCAAACCACAATCTTAGCTGATTCTATTGAATAGCAATATTTAAGAATCACTACTTAAGCCCACTGGGACTAATTTCTGTTTAGCATTTGAAGACTCTCTGGGTTACAGTAGAAAATCCTTCCAAGTGAGGAGATGACTCCAAATAAGTTGCGAGTGTGGGCTGAACACTTAAAATTGAGGTGATTAGATATGTAGAATAATAACACTATTCTTTCTGTGACTTCTATAGTAAGCTACACTTTAACACTTAAATGCTGGTTATTTTCCTTCTCCATTCTTTGTTTTACATATTATAATATACATTTCAATTTAATGTAAATCACCCCATTTAGCAGTCTTAAAATTTAGTCATGAAAACAGAAAAACATGAAAGTATATGCCACAGATTATAGTAATGATGTGTTCATATGCTGGCAAAAGGAAGAGGCATCTGCATTCAGTGGAAAGAACTTGGTTATACCAAAGTTAATTAATTCATTATGCAAAAAAATGTGCTGGTAGACTCTCACAAGAAAGTGATCAAGAAAACAAAGTTGGTCCTTGACATCATGAAATATATATTAGCAATGTTGAACCATGTGTGGACTCAGCTTAAAATTAAGATAGAATTCTTTCTTAAAAAAAGAATTGTCTATTTAAACTCATTTGCTATTATTA
Source organism: Tupaia belangeri chinensis (assembly GCF_000334495.1). Classification (NCBI taxonomy): domain Eukaryota; kingdom Metazoa; phylum Chordata; class Mammalia; order Scandentia; family Tupaiidae; genus Tupaia; species Tupaia belangeri. The sequence continues at coordinate 414,894 of NW_006198684.1, forward strand.
TTTTTTAATTTGGAGAGAGAGAGAGAGAGAGAGTGAGTGAGAAAGTAAGCTGAAAGATTTGGGATTCAAACCATGGTTCGCCATGTGGGAATTCAGCGCTTTAACGACCATGCCACCTGCTGGTCCCTAAGACAGAGAATTCTATACAGAAAGAATAGTACATGGTTAGCACAAATATGCAAAGAGTTTTGGGGAATGAAATAAAAATTGGGGAAAGAAAATATGACATGGGGACTAAGTTTCATTACTAATGTCTGGGTGTTGAGCTTGATTCCAAAGGCTGGGTCCTATAAACTATCAAAGTTCTAATTACTAGGCCAACCCTGTAGCCTAGTGGTTGAGGGTTATGGATCCCATGTGGCTGACCATGTAGTTCTAGTTCAAGTTCTGGAAGCTTGAAAAACATGCACTTATGTGTATATGCTTAAAATCCTGACAGGATGGAGAAACAGAGAAGGGATTGCAGCATGACCATGCCTCAGTGGGAGGACCTTTCTCTCTCTCTCTCTCTCTCATCACTCTCTAGTGAAGACACACATACTGTCTGGCAATTAAAAGTTAAGGAAAATAAACTTGAATCACAATGACAACAAAAGTCTCTCGTTTCTGCAGGAATGATGTAGGTAGACTTTATAAAAGGCTATATAATAATTCATGTAAGACATGATAAATGTCACAAATGGAACATGGAAGTTGATTTCAATGATACCAAAAAGTTAAAATATGAGGATGTGGCAAATGCCTGAAACTAATGGGTGAATGAGAAGTAGGTAACTTTGAGATTTATTTTGTAGACTTCATAGTGATATTGTTTACCACTATTGCCAATAAAAACCTCCAATTTAGAAACTGATTTGAAAAATAATTTATGTGGGACCAGCAGGTGGCATGGTGGTTAAGGGATCTGGACTCCCACATTGGCTGAACATGGTTTGAGTCCTGGACCTGGTGACTTGCTTTATCACTCTCTCTCTCTCTCTGTCTCTCTCTCTCTCACTATCACTCTCTGGTCAAATTTTAAAAAGAAAAACAGTTAAATAGAATAATTCTTTTTAAAAGATGAAAAATAATTATGTATTGAGTGTAAGATGTCTGAAAGGCAAAAATGAGGTTATATCATTGGACATCAATTACTATGTTCAGAGAGAGACATGTGGTCTAGGTAAGTACTATGGATTTCTTAAAGTTATCCTTTTTGTTAGATGTATGAATATTACTTGGGGATATTCACCAAGTACACCAACCAGGCACTGTCTTCTTTTCATGTATTCACGTCCAAGAAGCTTCATTTAGATATAATACCATATAGCATGTATTGCAAATATCAAACATGTAAGCTGTATATGGACATAGAGAATTAATGCATAAACTTAAACACATTAATTTTCTTATCACTAATGAGCAAAAATGAGGTCTTTATTCTGACTATGTTTGGAATAAAGATGGCCATGCCATCTCTATTTTATTCTTAGCTTTGCAGTTTTCCTAGAATGGGTTGGGATTTCATTCCTTTCCAAGAACTATGCTGGCTTTACTCTTTTCTAGGAAGTTTTTTACTTCTTCTTAGGGCTCTCTTATTATCAGTATAAATTCAATGTTGTGTAGCTAAAATAAAAAAAAAAAAAAAGAAGAAGAAGAAGAAAAGATCCACTGAGAGTCATACCAGGGCCCTGTTATTTCTCCTTGGCATAGCTGATGACCTGATACTCTTTTCACCTATTCTGGGCAGCAATTTTGAATTAAAAAATTATATTACTGTGACATAAGTCCCAACAGAAGTATTAAACCTGGCCAGAACTACTTATTATGACAGACTACCTGAATACATTCACATTTCCACTCTGGTTAGTTTTCCGAAAGGGTAATTTTGTAAGTAGAGTTACACCTTTTTGCTTTCACAAATATTGAACTGCTGGGTTAAAGATGTATAAGCCTATTGGATCATACACACGAGTGTGTTTATAGATGATTATGTACTAGAAATAGTGATATTGACTCCATATTGATTTCACTTATCAGTTATACATTATAAATGAGTATATATCATACTTATGTGTTATCAAAGTTGGTTAAATAGATAACATGTACATAATAAATACATACATATATACACATATACATATATATATATACACATATACATATATATATACACACATATACATACATATATATATATATATATATATATCTATATACACCCGAAATAAGACAGAGAATTCTATACAGAAAGAATAGTACATGGTTAGCACAAATATGCAAAGAGTTTTGGGGAATGAAATAAAAATTGGGGAAAGAAAATATGACATGGGGACTAAGTTTCATTACTAATGTCTGGGTGTTGAGCTTGATTCCAAAGGCTGGGTCCTATAAACTATCAAAGTTCTAATTACTAGGCCAACCCTGTAGCCTAGTGGTTGAGGGTTATGGATCCCATGTGGCTGACCATGTAGTTCTAGTTCAAGTTCTGGAAGCTTGAAAAACATGCACTTATGTGTATATGCTTAAAATCCTGACAGGATGGAGAAACAGAGAAGGGATTGCAGCATGACCATGCCTCAGTGGGAGGACCTTTCTCTCTCTCTCTCTCTCTCATCACTCTCTAGTGAGCACACACATACTGTCTGGCAATTAAAAGTTAAGGAAAATAAACTTGAATCACAATGACAACAAAAGTCTCTCGTTTCTGCAGGAATGATGTAGGTAGACTTTATAAAAGGCTATATAATAATTCATGTAAGACATGATAAATGTCACAAATGGAACATGGAAGTTGATTTCAATGATACCAAAAAGTTAAAATATGAGGATGTGGCAAATGCCTGAAACTAATGGGTGAATGAGAAGTAGGTAACTTTGAGATTTATTTTGTAGACTTCATAGTGATATTGTTTACCACTATTGCCAATAAAAACCTCCAATTTAGAAACTGATTTGAAAAATAATTTATGTGGGACCAGCAGGTGGCATGGTGGTTAAGGGATCTGGACTCCCACATTGGCTGAACATGGTTTGAGTCCTGGACCTGGTGACTTGCTTTATCACTCTCTCTCTCTCTCTGTCTCTCTCTCTCTCACTATCACTCTCTGGTCAAATTTTAAAAAGAAAAACAGTTAAATAGAATAATTCTTTTTAAAAGATGAAAAATAATTATGTATTGAGTGTAAGATGTCTGAAAGGCAAAAATGAGGTTATATCATTGGACATCAATTACTATGTTCAGAGAGAGACATGTGGTCTAGGTAAGTACTATGGATTTCTTAAAGTTATCCTTTTTGTTAGATGTATGAATATTACTTGGGGATATTCACCAAGTACACCAACCAGGCACTGTCTTCTTTTCATGTATTCACGTCCAAGAAGCTTCATTTAGATATAATACCATATAGCATGTATTGCAAATATCAAACATGTAAGCTGTATATGGACATAGAGAATTAATGCATAAACTTAAACACATTAATTTTCTTATCACTAATGAGCAAAAATGAGGTCTTTATTCTGACTATGTTTGGAATAAAGATGGCCATGCCATCTCTATTTTATTCTTAGCTTTGCAGTTTTCCTAGAATGGGTTGGGATTTCATTCCTTTCCAAGAACTATGCTGGCTTTACTCTTTTCTAGGAAGTTTTTTACTTCTTCTTAGGGCTCTCTTATTATCAGTATAAATTCAATGTTGTGTAGCTAAAATAAAAAAAAAAAAAAAGAAGAAGAAGAAGAAAAGATCCAATGAGAGTCATAACAGGGCCCTGTTATTTCTCCTTTGCTGGCATAGCTGATGACCTGATACTCTTTTCACCTATTCTAGGCAGCAATTTTGAATTAAAAAATTATATTACTGTGACATAAGTCCCAACAGAAGTATTAAACCTGGCCAGAACTACTTATTATGACAGACTACCTGAATACATTCACATTTCCACTCTGGTTAGTTTTCCGAAAGGGTAATTTTGTAAGTAGAGTTACACCTTTTTGCTTTCACAAATATTGAACTGCTGGGTTAAAGATGTATAAGCCTATTGGATCATACACACGAGTGTGTTTATAGATGATTATGTACTAGAAATAGTGATATTGACTCCATATTGATTTCACTTATCAGTTATACATTATAAATGAGTATATATCATACTTATGTGTTATCAAAGTTGGTTAAATAGATAACATGTACATAATAAATACATACATATATACACATATACATATATATATATATATACACACACATATACATATATATATATAAATCTATCCACCCGAAAAAATCTTCTTTGAGTAAAAGAAATGGTATCAATAATAGTATGACAACATCTCTATCCATTTTTCTGTACATTGACAAATACATTTTTGCTGATATAGGGGAAAGAATCAGGCAATATGAACAACCCTTGTGGATTAATTGCATATCCTCTTTAACTCAGTGGTGAGAATACTAAGATTTAATTAAAAATTCACTCAAAATACTTTAGAGATGAACAGCTTTTACCACAAAAAAACAAAAACCCCAAATTACAAATGTTACAAGTTTCACTGAAATAGGCGATAACTTCAAAGTTTGTTTTTTAAAATTTTAGGATAAAACATTCTTATTATACATGTAGAGGGCTTGTGTGTTCTATAGTCAAGAATAATCCACATGTGAGTAGTATTAGTAAAGAAAAAATTGTTTTTTTTTTTCATTGTTTTTAGAGATTCTGTGTTTGTATGTGAGGGGTGGAGCAAAATAAGGCAGTGTGAAGACAGGCTGGTGTCAGCCTAGACAGGACCTTATCCAGCGATGTGTATATTGATTTTTACCCACAAATGACGGTCTGGTTCTCAGAATCCTGACTTTGCTGTTGAACTCTGAGTGGGTGGGAGTGTGTGTGTGACTGGAAATACTGCAACTAAACAGGCTTGAGGAATCTTCACCTTCTATAACTTGTTGTCTTAATCTGGGGACTATAAGTGGAATTTAGGGGGTCCTTCAACACTCTGAAACAGTGTATATTTCTGAACAGTCAAATGTTCAAAGGGGTCTATAATAAGAGAAGCTGCGGGACCAGCAATTAGCATAATGGCTATGTCGCTGACTCCCATGTAGTCGACCGTGGTTCGAGTCCCGGACCCGGTAGCTTAAGCTCATGCCAGGCGAGTGTGTGTGCGTGCCCAAGATCCCAAGAATGGAGGAGAATGGATTGCGGCGTGGCCATCCCCCCTGGGGGGTGATTCTTCGCTTTCTTTCTCTCTGTCTCTCTCTGGCGAGCACAAGCGCCCTTTATCAAAAATCTCTCTCTCTAAAAAAAAAAAAGAGAAGGTGATCAGGTCAGAAATAGCCAAACCAGGGCAACTGCTATATTTTTAGTCAAGGCTCTCCCTCTTAAGAGAATATTTTCTTTCCTCAGATTTTGTCTTGGATCTGCTGATCTGTCTCAATACTTCTTTCTCAGTCTTTTTAATTTTTAAAAATAAAATTCCCATCAACAGCATTTTGTTCATAATACTATATAATTGATTGGATTTAAATAATTTCTCATAAAATTATCATATTGTAATTATTCAACTATGAGATCATTTCTAGATTACCTAAATGGTTTTACTGTGTGTTCCAAAAAGTTTTAGCCTATTTACCAGTTATTTTACTTTACTAATATAGATAAAGTATTATATCCAATGCATATCACCTTCAAAATTATAAATGTAAGGATAACCTTGTTTTATAGTATTATGATGCATCTCAAAGTTGTTATTTGGGGTAAAATTTAATTTTTTTTCCACAAATGATTTTTCTCCCTTTTAACATAACATGAATTATGATATTATAACAGAGAATTTATAGCATTTTTACTAACTACAAAGATTAACGTTTTCATACTAAATTACATTTTGGTTTGCCTGTAGATGGGGATGTCATGATTGATTTCTTTATGTTAAACATAAAATCAGGCAAAATGTAAGGAATTATAAAATACATCATGTATAATCTAATTGGGAACTTTTTATTGATGATTTATAGTTGCTGTTTGAGAACCAGCCACATTCATGCATTTTGGTCTGATATATCTTTGGTGGGGTAAATCATGTTTATAATTTATTAATCTTTGATAATTTTCCCTCAGATTAGGAAGCTATACATTCTATTTCCGTGGCATACATTTATGGCTTTGAACCAGAAGTTATATAGCAAATATGGATAAAATATAATTTTTATAAGATATTAATGTAAGTGAACATTGATATATTTATATGGATGAACTAGCAAAGTTTTCACAATCAATATATTAGAAGTAACTTCAATTTTAATATCATATTAGACAATAGTAAACTTAGATAGCAGTGGGGAAGTTCTTTGATCCTACCTACCACAAACTATTATCACAACACAGTGTCTATGAGACAGCATTTATCTCTGCCTTCATCTGTATTATGAGTAGTCTGCCTTTCCTAACAGATCCTGAGCTCCTAGAGGGTCATCTCAGTGTTTTCTCCCCTTTGTAGCATTGCAGTGGTATCGCTCAATGACTCCTTTTTAAATGTGTGTTGAAGGGAGTAGACTTGAATCCTACATATATACAGGACTGTCCTTTGCAGTGCCATGATGAATAAGTGAATTTAATAAACTACTTTTAGTTGGAATTTCACAGTGGTGCTCACCATGGAAGGTGATATATAGAAAAATGGTTAAGATGGAGAACACTTAAGTTAAAACACTGGGTCTGAAAACGACTCCATATCCTAGTAGTTAAGGCAGTCAGACCTCATATGGCCAACTGCACAGTTCAAGTCCCGGACTGGTGTCTTGGGAAACACACCGGATGAGTGTGTGTGTGTGTGTGTGTGTGTGTGTGTGTGTGCCCAAAATCATGATGGGGTTGGGAAATGGAGGAGAGAAGTTGTGGCATGACCACACCCTACTGAGGAATGCTTTCTCACCCTCCCTCTCTCTGTTTAACTTTGACAATTAAAATAACAATAAGAAAAATCACTGACCTGAAAATCTTTTTATATGACTTTGAAAAACTTAGATAAGCTACAGTTTTCTCTTCTCCAAAATGGGGATGATATTTTAATACAGATCACTGTACATAGATGTGATTCATTCTATGATTCCTCTTCTGAGGCTCTCATCAGCTCCGCACACTTCATGACGTCTTTAATGATACTCTGCTATGCCAGCTAGTGCAGCTATCTTCCTCGGAGACCTGCGGAGTCACTGGCTCTCATTCATGTCCCTCTAAAATGGGTTAAGAACAAGACTCTAAATATCACACTCAAGGAGATTTCACAGAGGTTGCAAATTAAAGTTGACATATTGAGGTTTACATATTGAATTTTAGTTCAGTTCCTTCCAAGAAGAAAGACCAGGCAAAAGGTCTGAAGAGGCAAAGTAACTATATTAATTTTTAATGATAAAAAGTGTATATATATAAATACTTAAAATATATATGATATATATGATGTGTCCTATTTATGTAGTATCACCTATTTTTAAAGTTTGTTTCCATTCATGATAGCGAGCACTAGAGAAAGGCATGAGAAACCCTTCAACAGGGTCTCAGCATGCTGCAGTCCCCTTCCCATAGCTCTCCACGTGTGCACAAAGTGTTTTCCGGTCAACCTGGCATCTGAACCTACAGCCAACCATGTGGCTTTCAGCACTGCAGTTCAGTTTGTTATCAACTGTGCCACCAGGCTAGGCCCCATATTGACCTTTATCTGCCTTTTTGTATCTTGGGGAAAATAAAATCTGCAGATAATTCATATCCAAATAAGTTATCATGCAAGACTTAAGTGATTTACGTATATAACCACAACGGTGTACACTGATCTTCACCTTCACTTTGTTCTAATGTTTCAATTAATACCTCATAAGACTATTTTAGGAGCTAAATGAGATATGCGTAAGAAATTCTGTATACTCACTGGTAGAATATATGACAAGCAATGGTGGTTAATAGTGGTTAATATGGTTGTATCTCAGCCAATATCTAATGTAGCAAAAATATTTTTCTGCTACAATGTATTTACTTGACATATAGGACTTAAAACAAAGGTTAAGATTACAACACTTCCATGCTTGGCACAGAACAGAGCACTGGAAGGCCATGAGCACATTTTATAGCTGAGTATGTAGTTATTCACAATCGCACAAACTCTAAGTGACAGAACCAAAATTTAAATCCAAGAAGGCTGACTTCACACCTCATGCTATTTTTGTGGTGAAAGACAAAATAATAGTATTTGGTTACATGCTCAGAGAGCATGTAGGTTTGTAACAAAGAGATTTTTGGGCTACATGCTCTTTGTTACAACTACTCAACTTTATTCCTGTAGTGTGAGAATAGCCAGGACAATAAAACTGTATTTACAAAAACAGTAGTCCTGATTTAATTGCTGAGACATTAGTTTGTTGCTATTTTTTTAAGTTTTTTTTAATTTAATTTTTTTATTATCATCATCTTAATCTTCTTTATATTACATTGGATTACATATAACTTTACAGTGTATTACATTGTTTTTTCAAAAGGGAATGCCATGCATGTCCATCAGTACAGAGACATTAATCTCCCCACTTCAACATTCAATATCTTTTCTATGTTTTCCCCAATCATTATTTTTATTATTCTAATTATTTTTTAAAACAGTCAATTGCTATTTCTCATTTTGCTTGTAAAAATACTTTGCCCATCATGAAATACTTCTCAGACCAATCCAGTTGAGAATACTATACATGTCATCATCAACAGTTAATAAGCCCTATCTGTTTCTCACTAATGTCCTGCCTCTCTATTGTTCACTTGCTGTCTTTCTCTATCCTCTTCTCTTCACTTACCCCATTCCACACTGTCCTATTCTCATTAAGTACCTTCACTG
>NW_006198684.1:428868-430562 GCF_000334495.1 Tupaia belangeri chinensis
TCACCAAAATTCAAACAGTCCAAAGGCTAGTGGAAAGGGATCAGACAATGAATGACAGTACCAGGTTGGTCGGGCCTGCAGCCTCAGTCCGCCTGGTGTCCGGAACTGCTGGCCGGCTGGATCCGGGTTTCGGGTGGGGAGGGGTGGGGGTTCGCCTTAAAGTCCCAGGCAACCAACCTGGGGTCCAAGGAGGAAGAACGGTGGGGATGCGTGGAGTTTCCTTTTTTTAAGGATTTTGCCATAGGGTACCTGTACTTGTCAGAGGGAGACAGTGAGAGGGAAAGTGAGAAATTATGTCCCCTTACCTCCTACCCAACCTATCTCCCTGGCTCCAGGTTGGCCATGCACAACCCCTTCTCCCCCTTCTCCTCTTCAGATTTTGAGCACACACACACACACATGCTCCTGGTGTGATTTTTCAGGACCCCAGGACCAAGATTCAAACCATGGCCAGCCAAGTGAAAGTTCAGCACCATGCCACCTGCTTGCTTCTGCTGATTCTGATTCTAAATAATCAGTTCTCAAAGTTTTAGAATCTCATTAAACATTTTCCACAAAATAGAGGAAGACAATTATGAAAAAATTGAGTAGTCTAAGGACTTTTACCCTTATGCTCCCTAATTACTGCAACCAATTGACCCATCTCCTTTTTGATTTTAGGGATACCAATATATGAATTGAAAAGGTCAAATGGATCCACTATCAGGAAGTCTATAAAAAAACTAATAGTTAAAATTTAAATTCTTAGAACATACTAAGACTCGGAGGACAAGAATAATGCTCTTTTTGTTTGAGTTTATTTTATTTTTTGAAAGAAAGAGACATCATCACCAAGAGCTTGTCGAGCTGCAGTCCTCTTCTCTCAGTCTTCTAGCTAGTCAGGATCTTGGACATGTGTACCTGAAATGTTTCAGGAATCTCAGATAATGGTCAGCCATGTGGCTTCTGGCACTGCAGATCAGTACACTACTACCTGTCCTACCAAGGCTGAACCAAGAATAATGCTCTTGTAGCTAATCCCTTAACATTTCTTGTTAAAGTTCAATGAACATTGATTCAACTTATGAGTATCAAAAGATGAATCTGTCATAAACTTCAGAAATTATCTTATGACCTTTAAAATTTATTGTCATAGACCTTAAACTCTTGCACCAACTGCTCAGTCCTATATATTTGGAGCCCTGTTAAAACCAGAAATAGCTAACTTAGAAAACAAAAGTGAAAAATAGAATAGTAAATCACTATCCTTCAAGAATTATAGCTTTTACCTGAGCTTTGAAAGAGATTCTATAATAAAAGAAAGATACAATCTAGACTGAACTCATGGCAATTAAAAGGCCAAAGAGATAACTCCCTTTTCCAAGGACTCTAATTATGGAAAACAAAGGAACTCTGTAAAAATATAATACTTTACAACTCTGTCTAGTAGAAAAGAGTGACCAAAATTGTCTTTCAGCCTTTTGGCTAAATACAGTGTGAAAGGAGCAATTGAAATTAAGAATACTACTATGACTGTATCTTTTTTCTTTTTTCTTTTTTTTCTTAGAGTTCATTTCTTTTTTTAAATTTAAAAAAATTATATATATATATATATATATTTATATACACTCAATCACATTGTTTAGCTTACTAAGTGAACATTTCAATATGTGAACATTTCTCCCCAGTCCAGTTGATCAAAATATCTTCAACAG
>NW_006198684.1:430654-517440 GCF_000334495.1 Tupaia belangeri chinensis
TCTCTCCTTCATAGCCTGGCTTGCTTCACTCAGCAGTAAGTCTTCCATATTCTTCCACTTTCTGTCAAAAGCCAGGGTTTTGTTGGTTTTTATGGCTGAATAGTATTCCATAGAGTATATGTGCCACAGTTTTTCAATCCATTCTTCCGTACGGGGGCATTTGGGTTGGTTCCATGTCTTAGCAATCATGAATAGTGCCGCAATAAACATCAATGTGCAAACACTTTTCCAATGAAGTATTCTTCTGTCCTTTGGGTAGATACCGAGGAGTGAGATTACTGGATCATATAGTAGTTCTGTTTGTAGATTTTTGAGGAATCTCCCAATTGTTCTCCACAGTGGCTGGGTCAATTTACATTCCCACCAGTAGTGTAAAAGCGTTCCCCTTTCACCACACCTCCACCAACACTTAACTTTTTTTTTTTTAATCTTAGACATTCTGACTGGGGTTAGGTGGTACCTCATTGTTGTTTTGATCTTCCTTTCCCTTACAATGTTTCAACTCCTTCTCCCATCTTTTAATAGGGTTGATCATCTTTTTTCCAAACAGCTTCTTTAGTTCCTTGTGTATTCTGGTTATCAGTCCCTTTTCTGATGCATAATGTATAAAAATATTTTTCCATTCTGAGGGCTGTCAATGGAACTTCATCTGCCTTTGTCCAATGCTATACCTTAACTCTCAGCTTTTATCTTAGAAGAAAACATTGATATCTTGTAAATATGAAGGCTATCATATCAAATACAATTTCCAAAACTTTCCTATTATATCTTCCTCTCAGTCAAAAATTTGTTTTTATGGTAGATATTATAAAGCTTTTGAATAGCTAATTGCTTTCCAACCCACAATTATCTCATTATAGTCTTCAACCATTACTCAGGATGTTGATGCTTTACTCTGGTATCTGATAGCTGAAAGTAATCCCTAGGATGACCCTCTGTTTATAACACTCGGTGCAAAAGACCATTAGGAAATGTGACTCCCAGCTTAGAGTTTAGCAAGAAAGATATATGTCACACATGTAAGTAACAATCTATTAATGTTTGACAGGCTTAAAGTTATAAAAAAAAAACACATTTCAGATTAATTCAGATAAATTGACTATTCAAAAAGACTATGGAATTGTAACTTTTGATCCCAGTACACCTGTGATAACAGATTTTAAAGAGGCTTGGTTTGTTGGTCAAGTCCTCCATGCTATGGTTAAAAGAATGTCAAAAAGATAGATGATGGCATACGAATCCTAAGTATATGCCTTGAGAAGTAGCCAGAAGAAAAATCAAATTGAGTATGCAAAGGCAGCAATAGACAATATTTAGCCTGTGGATAGGACCTGGGTAATCCTAAATAAAGATTCCTGTTTTTATATGCCTGGAGAGTTGTTCTGGATCCTTCATATTATAAAAGTGATCTAGGAAACCAGTACGAAGATTAGAAATCTTAATATAGTGTTTTAAAAACTTACCTTCAAAAGGTAATTGAAGAATTTCTGGTGGTGGGTAGGATCGTTACTTCTGCTTAAATCTTGGAATTTTTACAGTATGATGAAGAGAACTTGTACAAAGACTGTTAATAAGTATTTCCTTTGTTCATCTCGTCATTTCCTTTATCTATTCCTGGAGTCTTTTTTTTTTGGAAAGGTTTTTTTTTTATTTATTTATTTTTTAAATTTTTGCTATAAGGCACATGTGCTCACCAAAAAGACAGAGAGACAGAAAGCGAGAAATCACCCCCCAGGGGGAATGGCCACGCTGCAATCCCTTCTCCTCCATTCTCCTCTCAGGATCCTGGGCATGCACACACACGCACCAGGCATGAGTTTAAGCCACCAGGTCCAGGTCTCGAACCGCAGTCGACCACATGAGAGTCCAGTGACACAACCATTATGCTAACTGCTGGTCCCTCTATTCCTGGAGTCTTAAATGCTGTTTATCTGCTTACTTGAGAGACTATATAACAAAAGATTCTATAACATAAAGTATTCATAGAATATTTCACTACCCAGACAGAAACTATAGACGCTAGGGTTTGACAAAGATTCAGAGTAATGTAGATGTGGCCATGTAAACAGTATGGGAATGACTAGCAATCAGGAATGACTAAAAAAGCTTCTGATTTTTTCATATCTAAGTGACTTGTGGTTGCTTCCTGCAAACCTTGCATGTCAAAGAATCACAAATCTTGAATCCGAACCACCTCTTTCTTCTGAAAACTAAAATGACAGAAATGTGTTTTATTAAGATTTTCTTACCCTTGGATCATATCATTTTGAATACTGAGAATACTTTCTTAATTTTAGCAGAATATTGCCCTAATATGCCTCGTCATATTCCTATTTCTATACCCTTTCATTGCAACCAGCATATATAATCCCTGCCAACTGCCACAAGCAGGAACCTTGCTTTTATACTAACCCTGCTGTTACAGAGATAAAACAAAAGTTTTCTTGTACAGTCATGTCTGGAGAGGGGCCCTGAAGATGTGGAGACATGCTTTGAGCAAATATCACCTGTCCCTTTTTGCAATGGCAGAACCTTGAAGCTTATCCTTTCCTCGACCCTTACTGCAGGCAGAACAAACAGTGAAAATTTCCAGGGGCCTTCCAACAGATACATCTGATGGAATTCAGGAAACATCCTGATCCCAGTTAGCAAAGTCAAACCCCTGTTCTGCCTCTGTAAGATTCTATAGCCTTATTAACACTGCTTTGATGTTTGTGGGAAAGTATTCTCTCCATACCTGCAGCTAGGCTTCTCTCCACTAGATAAGAAGTTTATTGGGATTTCTCCTTCATATGGATGTAGCCAAGAGGTACACCTGGCCCAGTATGTCTAAGCCCTTATGGATTTGTTACCTGCTTCTTATTGTCTGTAACACATCAACTTATCTATGGAATGTCATGAAATACACGTATGCAGTGTTGCTTTGCCCCATAAATAGAGGCGCCAAGTTTGTCTGGGTGGAGCAAATTGCTTGGGCTGCTTAGGATCAGGCCTCCTGTGTCCATTGCTACTCTGTCTCTTTGTCTCTTTCTTTCTGCTTCCTCTTAGATCGAGCTAAGTCCAGGGCAGATGCTGACATTTTCTCTTTTCTTGCCTTTCATATTCTAGACTCTAGGGATTTTTCTTGGGTACTTTCTCTTCCTAGCAAATGCTTACAGATCCTTGAGGTCACTACCCTAGTATTAGTTTGTTCTCACATCTTTTAAGGTCTACAACACCATTGAAAGATGTGGGAACATTGCTTCTATATTTTCATTCTAAGTTATGGTGCTCCAAGTAAAGAAATGGTCTTATTAATTTTTATTTTCCTGTCATCAACTACAGAGCCTGCCATGAAGCTGATTTTCAGTAATCATAGTATGTCAATAGTGCTTAAAGGAATGGGATTTTGAATCAATCTGACCTGTGTCTCAGTCCTGTTTCCAAATATAGAAGATAAAAAAATCTTGATCAAGTTTATTAGTCTCTTTAAATCACAATTTTATCAGTTGTGAAATAGGGGAGTCAATTGCCCCAACCTCAGTATTGTCATTGTTCATATCAAGTAAATCAATAAGCAGTGAGAAATTAGCACAGTGCCTCTCCTGGTAATTCCTCAATACCTGTTAGCTATTAATCACAATATTAAAATTTATAAAAGTAAAAAAAAATGTGAATTACAAAGTCTAGCAAATTATCTGTAGTATATTCCAAACTTAGTTTATGGTCAAACTGTAACTTTTTTTGTATTGCCTAGATTAGTCATTTGTGGCGGCATAAAAAGTTACCATCCCATATGGTTCAAATATTTCTTTATGATGCATGAGTGGTAGTATCTGTATTTCTGAATTTTAATGATACATAGTAAAACTACAATACTGCACCAAGAACAGTGATCAAAGTTTTCAGCAGAGTTTAACTTTGTGCTCTGCATATGTACTTCAATTTCAATTCTTTAAAGTCCTATTCATTTAAATCTACCCTTTGGATCTGGCCTTACAAAATGATGAGTTCTTTCCATTTTTCTGTATCTTTTTTTTTCTCTTATTTTCATTTTCAGTGAGGAATTATGTTTCTGTAGTCAATTAAATTGATGTATTCATGAATGTAATAATGTTTAAAACACAAACCTGCATAAGAGTACATTTTACTTATGTGCTGAAGTGGAATAAGTTAAGCTCCTGGTGCTTTTGGCCTCTCCATGCCAAGGAAAAATGTCTGGATTTGTGAGTAGCAAGGTTCAGAGGTAACTCAATGTATTACAAATAAATAAAGATAAACATCAGTATGCACTTTAAAAGGCTGCAGATTCTATGGCTTGCCTCTCCTCCCATGGTTAAAGGTGAAAAGTTATCTGGTGTCACTACTATTATATCTGCATTCAATGAACCCTCTGGCCATTTCATTATTCTTGGAGTTTGGAGGACAATTGTTATTGAATTTTCGAGCCCCTGGCAATATATTTTTGTTGCAGCCATGCATAGAAATATGCATTAAGTATATTACAGGCTCACAGATGTATTGGGTTGTCCAGAAAGTCATGATGCATTTTTGCATAGGAGAACATAGAAAAATACGTCTTGACTTTCCCAACAATCTAATATATCGTAGATGATATGAGTACAAGGTGACATATAAACTTTGCCACTGTGGCCCCAAGTCTTTCTTAAGTGCTGATAGTATGAGGGCAGAGGATTTATTTCTGTTTGGGGTAATGATCTGTTTTGGATCATT
This sequence comes from Tupaia belangeri chinensis, assembly GCF_000334495.1. NCBI lineage: Eukaryota > Metazoa > Chordata > Mammalia > Scandentia > Tupaiidae > Tupaia > Tupaia belangeri. The sequence goes on from NW_006198684.1 coordinate 435,368, forward strand.
GTTGATCATTATAATTCTAAAGTGAAATATGTACTGCAATTCAAAAGATTTGTTTCCCCTTAGATCTCATTTGTAACTCTCCTATTTGTGATATAGAATTTCAATATATATTTATGATATATGCTGCTACAGATATGCTACAACAATGAAATAGGATTTGGGGCTAAAGTTTTTCTTCCTCTTTAATGAGTTTTAAAATATTTATGAGGAGAAAGGCATATAATATACTATTTTAAGGGTGCACCAGCTGTTCTTCACACCAAGTACTTATAAATACATATTTTAGTCAGTGTTCAAACACATTATTATGTCTGGTAAAAATTAAGAAGATAATTTTGGAAGTTGGTTTAGAGGAGAAGGGAGGTAGACTGGGTGTGGTATCGAATTTAATATGGAACATTCAGTGTTTAAAATTTACTCTTATCTCATTCTTCATTAAATAAGCAAGTTGCAAATGCTAAAATTACTTGTAGTTTGGAGGCTGTGTTGCTTATTCATACCTTATGTATTATAGAGGTTTAAACTTGCAAAATGCTTTCACATATCTTGGATAATAATCTGAAGAAAAATCAGGTCAGCTAGACATCAAATAAGTGGTTGAATCAGTGTTGGTGATGTCATCTCTGCTTCTCCTCACCAAGTTTTGAAGTCTTTTCACTCCTATTCTAGTATTCCTTGAACTACAATCAGATATACTTAGTGCAATGTACTTACCTTAAAGATCTTAATACTATATGGATAATTTACTCATATATTGTATATAATTATAAGTAAAAGTATAATCAATTTTTGAAGCTTCACATAAATATAAAATTAAGCATAAATTAAGGTCTTTTCTAAACTTATTATTTGTAAGATACATTTATAAAGTAAGTTAACTTCTTCTAAAACAGAGCAGTTACATATAACTCTCATAATACATATACAGGATTTGTATTCAGAAAACTATAACTCACTGATGAAAGAAATCAAAGATTCAAATAAAGGGAGAAATAATTCGTGTTTATAGATTGGAACACTAATTATTGTTAAAAGGTTAATTCTAATTTGATTAATAAATTCAATGCAATCCCAAATAAAATTGTGGAAAGTTACATAGAGATGGAAAAAAAAAACTGATGCTAAAGTTAATATGGTTAAATCAGTTTGTGCTCCATAAATATATAATTATTTTTTATTTGTTACAGAAGTAAAATTGAATTAAAATATGAAAAGGCAAAAGACCTAGAATAATCACTACACACACACACACACACACACACTCACACACACACACACACACACAGCTGGAGAAAACACACTACTTAATTGCAAGATTTTTATAAAGCTAGAATATTTGGTGCAGTGTGGTATTGATGAAAGGATAGGCACATAGATTTCTGGATCAAAATAGAGAACCCCAAAATAGATCCACACAGATATACTTAATTGACATTTGACAGAAGAGCACGGACAATTCAGTGGAGAAAGGATTATCTCAAAATAAGTGGTGCTGGTCCACCTGGTGTGGCGGCACTTGAAGTGACTGGATCCCATGTGGCCAACTACAGTGTTGGAGTCTTGGGTCCAGTGGCTTGAGAGGCATGCCTGTCACATGTATATGTGTACCTAAAATCCCGAGAGGAAAATGAAGAAGTGATTGTGGCATAGCCATCCCTTTGGGGGAGTGCTAATTTGGTGGCTGTGTTGCTTATTTATACCTATTCTTACTTTCTCTCTCTCTCTCTCACTCTTGGGCAAGTTCATATGCCTTCTAACAAATTAAAAATAAATGATGCTTGCAGTCTTTTATAAATAATTAAATGAGTAAATGCATTTATATTACACAGGTAAGAACTGATGTTGCCTCAGATGAAGGTGTGGTGATGGAGGTGTTGAAAGTGGTGAGATATACTATATGTCTTGACCACAGAGTCAACATGATTTTCTAATGAATTGGATACAGATTGTGAGAGAAAGAATTTTTCCTAATTGGGGGCTTTTGTAGTTGAAAGAGTAGATTTGCCACTAATCAAGTTTGAGTAGTCTATAGTAGAATAGATGAGAGTGAGTCGATAGTAGCCAAGGGTTCAGTTTTGGATGTGCTAAGCTGGTAGTGTCATTTACATACCCAAGTGGAAATGCTTGATAGACAGATGTATAAATCTGCATTCAGTGCAAAGGACTGGGCTAGAAATAAAGTTTCAGAAAATTTTAGCTTTCTGTGATATTTAAAGCTGTAAGATTGAATGAAATCCTGTGAAGAAGAAGTATAGAAGAGAGGACAGTAAAAGTTATGATAATAATTGCCTCTTTTTGTGTTATATTACCAAAAGAACAAACAACAATAAAAACAAAGCTGGATAGTAATTAAAGCAGTAAAACTAATTTTTTTTTTTTTTTACGTTTAATCACTTTACATCTTTACAGTACGCAACATGGTTTTTCCTAGCATGAATACAATTTTCTTCAAGACAATAGCAATAGAGGAAAGAGACCTCTCAGTACAGAACTTGGGCTCAATTCTGATACAGTATCGGCATGTGTGAGTGTATAGGTAAGGAGCATAGTGAAGGTTGGTGCAAAGAAAATTACTAAGAGGAAACATTAGGGGCTGACAGGTGGTGTGGTGGTTAAGGCACTGGATTCACACATAGTCAAACACAGTTTGAGTCCCAGCATTCTCTCTCTCTCTCTCTCTGTAGTCAAATTGAAGAAGAAGAAGAAGAAATAAAATTAAAAAAAAATATTTTAAAAATTGGTATTATTTTCTTAAAGAGAAAACATCAGGGATAAGGAGATTTCTGACTAAGCTAACCTTTAGAATTCTTTCTAAAGAGATTTGTAAGAGGGTGGGTAGACATCAGGTTGACCAAGACAGAGGATGAGGAACCAGAGCAGGTCTTTTCTAAACTGAAATTTTAGGGCCCCCTTCTTATCAAATCATAATTCATCTTGACTTAGCAAGATTCTTCTCTAAAATAGGGTTTTACGAGGAAGTGCACAGAAATTTCAGGAGTCTGATTGAAGTGTGTTTAAGCAAAGACTCTGTAAATTATAATCCAATATTGTAGTTCATAAATAATTTAAAAATAATTTTCTCCATTTTATTTTCATAGGAATCCTTAAGTAGACATATTGTAAAACTTTTATTTTTTTAAATTGAGGAAACTGACAAAAAAGTGAAATTGCTTTCCTAATATGATTCCACTTTCAAATGGCATAGACCAGGCTTAAACTCATTTCTATATATATTTTTTTTTCTTTTTTTTTTTGGAGAGATTTTTGCTATAGGGCATGTGTGCTCGCCAGAAAGACAGAGAGAGACAAAGAGAGAGACAGAAAGCAAAAAATCACTCCCCGGGGGGATGGCCACGCCACAATAACTTCTCCTTCATTCTCCTCTTGGGATCTTGGGCATGCTCGCACATGTGCCCGGTGTGAGTTTAAGCCACTGAGTCCAGGACTTGAACAGCAGTCGACTACATGGGAGTTCAGCGACAGCCATTACGCTAACTGCTGGTCCTAAAATCGTGCACTCGCCCAGAGGGACAGAGAGGGAAGGTGAGATGGACTCGATGCTGCAATCCTCTAGCCTTCATAGGTTTTGCCATAGGGCGGGTGCCACCATGCCCTCATTTATATAATTTTTAAATCTACTAAGTTAGTGTCTTGCTAAGATATTTTATATCACATGGTTGACTCATATTATTCTTTTTTCAAATTTTCCCTTTCTTTTTTAAGAATATTATTCTAGTAATAGCTCTACGCAGAGATGCTAAAGCAGCAGTAAGGACCAGTCCCATAGTACAATGGTTAAGCACTGTGCATAGGGAGCCAGATCCCACACGGCTGACCTCCTCTGAATCCTGATCACACCAACTTGAAAAACACATACAATGCATCTGACCACATCCTCAGAATCCTGATGGGAGAGAGAAATGGAGGGAAAAGGATCACAGTGTGACCATACCCCATTGAGGATAGTTTCTCTCTGGCAAACAGACACACTGAGACAAAAAAAATAAAAGATTAATTCATATATTGACTATTTATTAATATGACAATATGGTTGGTTCAAGGAAAACAAAACAAAATAATCCTACTCTTTGAAAGTTCACATTAGAGCATGAGAGACAAATACTTGTAATGCAGTATGATAGGTACTATGACAGGGGTAATTGGAAAGGACTAAGGGAATGCCAAGAAGAAATAACTACCAGCATGAGTGGTTGGACTAAAGTGGCACATTGTAGGAAAAAGTCAAGATGATTGAAAACAGAATGATGAATACGCTGTTCTTCTCACTCAGCACACTGAGCTGTGCAAGCCTCGAGGTAGTTATGACGGCTCACATATCCATCACCAGCTTTATCTTAGCACCAGACACATCAAGGTCAGGACAACAAGGAAACATCCCAGACCCAAGCAAGCATCAGTGTTGATGGATGACTTAATTATCTTTGTCCCCTGATGAATGAATAGAGTAACCATTCCCAGGAGATATTTTGTAGTCTTGAAGTTGACAATGACTTAGTTAAGTGGGATATTACAACCATGATCTGATAAGATAAAAACATTTCTGGAAAACTACAAAGCTTCTGTGGTTTTCCTTTAGCTGGATATACCTTGGGCTTGACAATGTATTAGTGACATAACAAGATAACTGACTTATGAATGGATGCCACTGGTATCTGTTTGGATAAGCTTTCAAAGAAAGACATATTTGTCATTTGTTGCAGCAGATGTTTTGTCAGACAAGTTCAACAGAGAGGACTAATTGAATGCCTAGTTTAAAATATACACACACAAACACATGCACACACACATGACTATAGTTAATAGAGGAAAGAAAAGAAACACTTCTGTCAGACTATCTAAAAATATTCAAAAGAGACATGACAATTCGCTTTCAATAAGAGGACTAATAAATTGTCTAGAAATTGATAATTGGGCATGCAGTAATTCAGGGAAGGGTATGTATTTGGTTTATCTAGGAAGTATTTTTATATTCAGTTTAAATCACAACTTCTAAAATAGTCCCACAGTTGCAATAACTAATCCCATTTTTTCTCTCTTTTTTATATAGAAAGGAGATATATTCAGAGCTATGAAACTTTTCAACAAGAACTTGTTTTCCAAGCACAGACTTAGAAATATTCTATTTTGAGACTAGATGTTTATAATGGATATTCAGAATTGGTATGCTCAATCAATTTAGAAAAGCCCAAATTTCCCACATATGCTGAATTCCAAACCAGTCTCCTCTATGTTCACTCTAAACTCTCATAAATTGGGAGGGGCCTCATCCCAATTGGAACCCAGCCATCAACTGGGATAGCAGTACCTGGACTTAATTCACTAATTAACTTCACACTGTTCCCACTGATTCTATATACATTTTGACTTTATTACAAGTCTTAATTCCACTCCACATTTGCCTGATTTTTCTTTTTTATAATCATCCTGTTCCTGTAGACATACTGGAAATGTTCTTGGCTAAGAAGCTTTATTAACTGTAATTTTCAATACCATGTTTAAGTCTTTTAACTTCAGCTTGTTCATCTATAAAATGGGCTTGATTATGTTACCCCTCACAGACATCTTAAAAAAGATTACATAAAGCAAAATGCAATAAATACATGTAAATTACTCAGCAAAGCGATCAGTACGTAACAATCAAGAGCTGTTTTTATTATTTGAGTCTATGTCTTCAGTCTCATTCCTATTTTCTTTCTTAACATTTGTCTCTGTCCTCTAATATATGCTACCATATACTTACTCTATACTGTTTTCTGGGCACATGATTTAAAACTTTAGATAGATTTTTTTTATTTATTTTTATTTATTTTTTTTATTTTGTCATAGGCATGTGTTCTTGCTGGAGAGAGACAGAGAGAGAAAGAGAGATGGAAAGTTAGAAACCACCCTCCCAGTGGAGACAGCCATGCCATAATCCCTTCTCTATTCTTCTCCTGGGATTTTGGGCATGTGTGCTGACACACACACCTGAGATGATTTTTTCAAGTCCTAACGTCGGGACTCAAACCATGCAGTTGGCCAAGTAGGATTACATTGTATTAGTCTCCATGTCACATGTTGGCCTAGAGTTTTTATTGTTTAGGGTAGATATATACTAACTCTTTATGTCAGTGTTCTTTATATAAAGACATCTCTTCCCCGTCTCTACCACTGACCAAAAATTACTTCTTTACATGCTGAAGGATAGTTTAGCATGGAATCTAAGCATGGTGATCGTGTAGACATTTATCTAAGACTTGAGAAGCCCCAGCTCCAGATCCTGTGAACCGTGAGACTAATGTCAGCTCACTAAATTTAAATTTTCTTAACTTTAAAATGGGGTTCTTAATTATAGTGCCTACATTATAGAGTTTTGACAATTAACCTATGCCAAATACCTGGCATGCCATAAGTACTTAATATTTGATACCATTAAGAATATTTACTCAAGGGACCAGTAGATGGCATAATGGTTACATCACTGAACTCCCACCTACTCGACTATAGTTTAAGTCCTGGACCTTGTGGCTTAAAACTCATACTGTGTGCATGCGCATGTGCCTAAGATTCCTGGAGGAGAATGGAGAAGGGATTGTAGCATGACCATCCCCCCTGGGAGGAGATTTCTTGCTTTCTGTCTCTGTCTCTCTGGTGAGCACATGTACTCTATAGCAAAAATCTCTCTCTCCAAAAACCAAAAGAATATTTGCTCAAGGGACCAGGAGTTGGTGTAGTGGTTAAGGCACTGCACTCTCACATGGTCAATTATGGTTTGAATGTTGGACCTGGTGTGGTTGCTTTCTCATTTTCTCTCTCTCTTTGTGTTGCTCTCTGGTGAGCTCATGTGCCCCGTGATAAAATTTTAAAAACAATAATAATAAATATAATTCTAAAAAAAATTTATTCAATGCACAGAAATATTTTTGTGTACCAATTCAATGTCAGATACTGTTCTTAATAATTAAGATGTATCATTGAATAAAACATGGAAAAATACTACCTCAGAGCCTATATTCTAGTTATGGGAGTGGACATGAGGGAGACAATAACTAATAAACATTTAAAAAGATGATATATTTTTATTGGCTGAATTGTGTCTCCTCAAAGGTTTATGTGTTGAAATCCTAACCCTCAGTACCATAAAATGTAAATGTATTTGAATATAAGGTCCTTTAAGAAATGATCAAATTAAAATGATATCATTGGGGTGAGTCCTCAATCAATACGTCTGATGTCCTTTTTAAGAAGAGGCCTTGCAGATACAGGCACACAGAGGCAAGACGATAGGATGAAGATGATCATCTACAAGTCAAAAAGAGAGCCCTGGAGAAGATCCTTCCCTTACAGTCTCAGAAAAACATAAACCCTGCTGACACTTTGATTTCAGATTCCCAGTCTTTGCAAGTGAGACAGTTTTCTATTAAGTTTCCAATTTGTCACAGCATCTGCAATATACTAACACTTAGCGTCTCTTAGAAGTTAATAAATCCTACACAAAAGAAACCTAAGCAAGAAAGTTTTAATGCAGTTACAGAGAGCTTCTGACAGTATGTCATCACTTTACTTCCTCCGAGAGGGCCTGGTCTGGCCATTATGGACAGTTCTGAGTCCCATATCATATAAAATATATCATTCACTATCATTAGTAAAAGATATCCATGATAAGCATTATACAATGGTTTTGAACTTATGTTAGGACTGGCCCCATGGCATAGTGGTTAAAGGGAGCCAGATACCACATGACTGACTGCAGTTTGGTTTCTTCTGCAGCAGCTTAAGAAATGTCAGGCATTTGTGTATGAGTGCACAACATTTTGATGAGAAGGAGGAATGGAGGATAAAGAACTGTGTCATGACCATGCTCTGTTGGAATTCTCTCTTTCTTCCTCTCTCTTTGTCTCCATTTCTCCTTCTTTTTGTCTCCCTTTCTCCCTCTTTCTCTTAGGCAAGTTAAAGCACCTTGTAGCATGAATGAATGAATGAATGAATTTTTATTTTGTAGCCAGGCACAGTAGCCTGTACTTGAAATCCATCTCAGGAGGCTGAGGCAGGAGAATCATGGGCCTCTGTCTGGCCCTGGGAACATACTGCCTATCTAAAAAAAGGCAGGTGTAGTGGTGTGTGCCTGTGGTCTCAGTTGGGAGGCTGAGGAAGGAGGATTGCAACAGCTCATGACCCTATCTGAAAAAAAAAAAAAATTATAAAGTTACAGTTTGGAATACAAAATGAATTTCCCCTGGAAACACTTTATATTTCAATAACTTATTCCCTCAACAATCAACAGCACAATTGACCAAATTTGTTTTCCTAATTTCATATCAATCCCTGTGGAGATCCTAATGGCTAGTTGATTAATGACAAATGCTACCCAGTGGTTAAGATAAAACCTGTGATTCTTTGCCCCATATTTAGTAATAATTTTTTTGGCAGTAGCGTGATGAATACAAATGCTTCTGAGCCCCAGTTTTCTTCTCCGGTAATTTATATCAAGTGTCCATGACAAGTATTATGCCCACAGTTCCCCCTTTACAAATGCCTGTTTTTTTGCATGCTTGTAAGGTGACTGAAATACAAAATGAACTTTTTATTCCTAAACAAAATGATAAATATTATATTTTCAGGACAATTTGAGAATGCATTTTCCTATTTGGAGCATAAATTATATACATAATATTAACAGCAATTATTCTGAGTATTTCTGAGAATCAAGTGAATCCTGTGTGTGAAAAAACTTTGTAAAACTGAATATACATACTATTACTCTCAATACTGCTCCCTGGAAACTGAACTATAAAAGCTAGATGAGTGACCAGCAGTTAGCGTAATGGCTATGTCGCTGGACTCCCACATAGGCGACCACGGTTTGAGTCCCAGACCCGGTGGCTTAAACTCACGCTGGGTGCGTGCGTGTGTGTGTGTGTGCCCAAGATCCCAAGAGGAGTATGGAGAAGAAGGGATTGTGATGTGGCCATCCCCCCTGGGGGGTGATTTCTCGCTTTCTATCTCTCTGTCTCTCTCTGTCTGTCTGGTGAGCACACGCGCCCTATAGCAAAAACCTCTTCAAAAAAAAACAAAAAAAAATGCTAGATTGTCCCAACCAGTGGGACAGTCGAACAGGTTCCCTGGGGGAGGGAGGCACACACAAACGAGATGCTGATCAAGTCTTCTTCTTCCTCAGTCTTCTTCAGTTTATTGAGGAGAAATGGCGAGTTATATACAGCTGGTGGGCACTAATTGGTTGCCCGAAATGCAAATGAAACAGAACAGCATGAACCAATCATTGATGTGGGTGGATCTCTCCCATTGCCTAGAAACCCAACCACTTCCAGGGAGAACGTTGGTCACATGATTTCTGAGAAATGGTTTGCTCAGTGAGGAAGTGAAGCCTAATGATTTCCAAGATGGTGGATAGCTCAAGATGGCGGATAGCTCAAGATGGCTTCCGTAGGCTGGGAACCAGCAGTTAGCGTAATGGCTATGTCGCTGGACTCCCACGTAGTCGACTGCTGTTCACGTCTGGACCCCGTGGCTTAAAACTCACACTGGGCGCATGTGCGTGCGTGCCCAAGATCCCGAGAAGAGAATGGAGGAGAAGGGATTGCGGCGTGACCATCCCCCCTGGGGGGGGTGATTACTCGCTTTCTGTCTCTATGTCTCTCTCTGTCTGTCTGGCGAGTGCACACACCCTATTGCGAAAACCTCTCCCCCCCAAAAAAATAAATAAATAAATAAAAAGATGGCTTCCGTATGCAGTGCCTGCCACACTAGATGAGACAAATAATGTCCTAACTTCTCCTTTCTGATCTGGTCAAAATGATACAAGTATTTGTTCAAGTCTTGGCCTGAGAGGCTTGAAAAGCACCCCAGGTGCATGTGCATGCATGCTCAAAATCCTGATGGGAAGGAGAATTGGACGAAACTGGGTCGTAGTGTAACCATGCCCTCTTCCTCTCTCTCTTACTCTCTCTGACAAGTAGACATGGCCTCTGACCTCTGGCAACAGAGATATACATAGTACATTTGTTGTAATGAATGATTTTGGTACCTTATTATTAACTAAAGTCACAGTTTCTTCAGGCTGTTGACTTGATCACCTGATGAAGGTAGTGTTTGCTAGGTATCTGCCCTGGAAACTTACTCTTTATTTTTTCTTGTTTCTATATTGTACTATTTAAAAGAAGTACTATGCTAAACTCACATACTGAAGAAAGATATGGTTATGCTAACTTCATTAAGAGAAGAAAATTTACATAAATTAGTTTCAATTCTTTATGAGAAATTGTTTTCATCCATTCATTAATGTGTCCAGTCATGCCTTTATATAAGTACAGACTCATGAATGTTTATTGTATACTTTGAGCTATGATCTAGTAACATTTTATGTATTTGGTGTTCAGTCCTTCCAATTTTGGCCAATGGGAGCCAAATCAATATGAATTTTTTATCACCTTTCTCACTCTCTGTTTCCCCTCCCCTCCCCTGCTGTCCCCTTCCCTACCCTTCCCTTCCCTTCCCTTCCCTTCCCTTCAGTACATCCTTGCTTTTGGACACTGTAAGTTGCTCCAGGCTCAATTTGTATATAATCTGCCTCAGTATGAAAGTCAGTGATTTTTCCAAAGAGCGATTTTTCCAAAAGAGATTTTTGCTATAGTTCCTTTGATTAGAGAATGGCTTTAAAACATTGGGACCAGCAGTTAGCATAATGGCTATGTCGCTAGACTCCCACATAGTCGACCTTGGTTTAAGTCCCAGACCCGGCGGTTTAAACTCACACCCGGCATGTGCGCATGTGTGCCCAAGATCCCAAGAAGAGAATGGAGAAGAAGGGATTCCGGCATGGCCATCCCCCCTAGGGGGTGATTTCTCGCTTTCTATCTCTCTGTCTCTCTGGCAAGTGCACGCGACCTATAGCAACCTCTCCAGAAAAAAATTTTTAAAAAAAAATCAAGAATTTATCTTTGTGCATAAGAAATTGACTCCTGGGGACCAGCAGTTAGCGTAATGGCTATGTCGCTGGACTCCCATGTAGTCAACCGCGGTTCGCGTTCCTGGTCCTGGTGGCTTAAAACTCACGCTGGGCACGTGTGCCTGCGTGCCCAAGATCCCGAGAGGAGAATGGAGGAGAAAGGATTGTGGCATGGCCATCCACCCTGGGTGGTGATTTCTTGCTTTCTGTCTCTCTGTCTCTCTCTGTCTTTCTGGTGAGTGCATGTGCCCTATAGCAAAAACCTCTCAAAAAAATAATAAATTGTCTCCTTTATCATTTTGTTATGGTCACTTTATTTCTAATAATTTCCCTAGTTCTGAAGTCTTATTTCTTTGATCAATATAGGTTCAACTACCTTTTAATTAGTTGCATAATAGCATATTTTTCTCCATCTCTTTACTTTTCACCTGTCTGTTCTTTATGTTTAAAATGGAATTTATTTGTAGTTAACATATTATTTGGTCTCATTTTAAGAAATGTACTCTGACAGTGCTTGTCTTTTAATTGGTTTATTTATATCATTAGTATCTAAAGCAGTTCATGATATAGTTGTATTTATATTAACCATGTGGTAGCTGTTACCAATTTGTTCCTATATTTTTCTAGTTTGCCTCTCCTCTTTTTCTGCCTTCTCTGTTTTTTTGTTGTTGTTGTTTGTTTGTTTAAGAGAGATTTTTGCTATAGTTCTTATGTGCTCACCAAAGAGACACAGAGAGACAGAAAGCGAGAAATCACCTTCCCCCCAAAACAGGGATGGCCAAATCACAATCCCTTCTCCTCCATTCTCTTCTCAGGATTTTGAGCATACATGCACACATGCCCAGTATGAGTTTCAAGCTGCTAGGTCTGGAACTTGAACCGTGGTCAGCCATGAGGGAGTCCAGCACATTAACCCCTATGCCACCTTCTAGTCCCATGCGTTCTCTGGTTTAACTGAATATATAAAATGATTTAATTTTACCTTCTTTCATGACATATTATACTTTGCTTCTTAATTTGTCAGAGAACATGTGCACACTCACCAGAGAGAGACAGAGAAAGAGGGAGAGGGAGAAAGCACCCCTTAATGGGGGATGGTCATGCCACAATCTTTACACCTCCAGTTCTCCATCCTCTCAGGATCTTGGGTACATATGCAATACAACCAGCATGTTTTTCAAGTCTCTGAGGCTGAAAAAGTACAGTCAGCCACATGGGATTCAATTCCCTCAACCACCAGACCTATATATGTGTGTGTGTGTGTGTGTGTGTGTGTGTGTGTGTGTATGTATATATGTGTTTGTAATGTACCTTTACAACTTATTCAAGTCTACTGTCAAGTAGTACTATACCAGTTTCCAGAAAATACCAGTACTTAGTATATTACCAATTCCTTTTTCCTGCCCCTGATAATATTTATGTCACTCATTTTACTTCTCCTAACAATAAAGGCACCCAATACATTGTTACTATAATTACTCTGAACAGGTAAATATTACATCAAATAAGACTAAGAAAAATAAGCTATTTTATTTTACCTTCATTTTATTATTTTCTTCATGATGGCCCAATTTCCTAACCTATATCATTTTCATTTTTACAAAAAAAAAAAAACATAAGAAATTAAGGTGTATTTTAGAATAGATCTGTTACCAATGATTTCCTATATTTGTTTAAGAAAGAGTTGTCTTTTATTTTTAAAGGATAGTTTTACTGAATATAGAATTATAGGTTTGTATGTTTTTCTTTTTTTTTTTTTTGAGAGTTTTTTTTTCTTACTATAGGGCGTGTGCGCTCGCCAGACAGACAGAGAGAGACAGAGAGACATAAAGCGAGAAATCACCCCCCAGAGGGGATGGCCACGCTGCAATCCCTTCTCCTCCATTCTCCTCTCGGGATCTTGGGCATGCATGCACACGCACCTGGCATGGGTTTTAAGCCACCGGGTCTGGGACGTGAACTGCGGTCGACTACATGGGAGTCCAGCGACATAGCCATTATGCTAACTGCTGGTTCCCTGTATGTTTTTCTTAAACAATTATTTTTACCTCACTTTCCTCTTGTTTACATGGTTTTTGACAAGAAATATAATTTTTGTCTTTGTTTTTCTGTTAATAGGCATTTTTTTATAGCTGCTTTACAAGTTTTCTCATTGCCTTTGACTTTCTATAGTATGAATATGATATACCTACTTATTCATTTTAGTATTTTTCATGTTTGTTGTTTTTAGAGTTTCTGGGTATATGGGATCTGCCAATTTTGGGAAAATATGAGACATTATTTTTTTCCAAATATCTCTACTTCATTTGATGTTTCAATATATCTGTTACACCTTTAGGAATTATCCCACTGCTCTTGAATATTATGATACATTTTAAAATTTATTTTTGACTGTCAGTTTGGGATGTTTCTATTGCTATATCTTTTTTTTTTTTAATAAGTTTTAGCTATAGGGCATGTGTGCTTGCCAGAGAGACAGAAAGAGAGAAATCACATCCCTGGGGGGATTTCTCCTCTATTCTTCTCTTGGGATCTTGGACATGCACGCACACTTGCCTGGTGTGAGTTTAAGCCACCGGGTCCAGAATTCTATCCACGATTGACTACATGGGAGTCCAGTGAATAGCCATTACACCAACTGCTAGTCCCTCTACTGATTTATCTTGAAGCTTATTGACTCTTTCCTTAGTGGAGTCCAATTCAATGACAGCCCATCAAAGCTTTCTTTCATTTCTATTTCAGTTGTTTTTGAAATAATTTTTAGAAGTCAAATTTTTCTTAATGTTTCCTCTCTATGGTTACATTATCTACTTACTTTTGCATGCTGTATGTTGTTTCCTTTAAAGTTCTTAATATAAATACATCATCATGTTATTTATTTATTTATTATTTATTTATTTATTTATTTATTTATTTATTTATAGTTTTGTTATAAGGCACATGCAATTGCTGGAGACTGAGAGAGAGAGAGAGAGAGAGAGAGAGAGAAAGAGAGAGAGGGAGAGAGGGAGAAAGAGACCAGGTCTGGGACTTGAACCACGGTAGGCTACATGGGAGTTCAGCGACATAGCCATTACACTAAGTGCTGGTCTGTGTCCTTTTGTCTTTTAGCATGCCTTGTAATTACTGGTGGAATGCCAGTTGTGATGTGTGGAGTAATAGGAATTGAGGTAAATAGGCATTTAAGATGTGATGGTTTTATGATCTGACTAGTAGTGGTCTGTACTAGTGTTTCCTGCAATTGCAGGTACTAAAATGTCATTCTGTTTTGTTTTGTTTCTCCTTATGTCTTTGAGTTTTCCTGAAACTTCTTCCTTAAATAGTCTGACCTTGTGTGCACAGGGCACAAGCATATATAATCCAGGGCTCCCTGAAACTGAGGGTACATTATGGTTCTAAAACCCTGTTGGGTATTCCATCCCTCAGTCTCTCTCTTATGGAAAAAATAAATGGACACATTTTGAAAAAAGAAAAGCAAAGCTACTAGAAATGGACTCCATCCGAAAGAGAGACTGTGTCAGAAAGATGAATGGAGATGGTTTGAGAGACACTATAAAACTGTGGATGGAGGATGCCATTAGGTAATTCCTGTTATGGTCAGATGATCTCCACGGCCTCTTCTTATATTATTTTGACTACTTCTGATTTATTAATAGCAAGTTTTGGGGCCAGCAGATGGCATCACAGTTACATTGCTGGACTCCCACATGGCCAACCGCAGTTCAAGTACTGTACCAGATGGCTTGTGGTATGGTTATTTCACTCAGGGGGGGATTTTTCATTTTCCATCTCACTGTCTCTGTCTCTCTCTAGTGAGCATACACACTCTAAAGCAAAAACGTTAAAAAATAATAGCAAGTTTTAATACCCTACTTTTGTCCATATAAATAAAGTTGTTAAACTTTATTTTTCAGAATAAGTACCTATCTCTTGAAGTGGGTATGTTCATAATTGATAGTTGATAAAGTATTTGAATAAATGGCTCCCTTGTAATTTATTGGCAAGTACAAAGTAAAATTTTTCTTGCTAGATAATGTTGTTTCAGCAACATTTAAAAAAAATGTTTTGCCAGAGGGCACATACATTCACAAGAGAGAGAAAAGAGAGGAAGAGGGAGGAAGCACCGTGCCATGGAAAATGGCCATGCCACAATCCCATCTCCATTTCTTTTTCTTGGCAGAATTTGATGCATGCACATACATACGCATAGAATGTTTTCCAACCTACCAGGGCTTAAACTGTAGGGTTGACCACCTAAGATTCTGTCGCCTTTACCACTAGGCTATAGAGCTGGCCTTATAGCAACATTAAAGTAGGTGGTAATCAGAAAGGACTCACAACATGAATAAATGCCATTCTAGGAACTTCCAGCTTTGATACTTCATAATAATTTCTTCTTATGAGTAGTATTATGAGTTCTTAAGAGTAATATTAACAATGACAATGCTATTCTGACCCAGTACTTTGATAGGAAGTAATATTTCTCCATTGAAACTCCTTTGTGTGTGTGTATGTTTAATATTATTACTTTTTTTTTTTAACTTTTTTTTTTTGGAGAGGTTTTCACTATAGGGCGCACGCGTTCGCCAGACAACAGAGAGAGACAGAGAGACAGAAAGCCAGAAATCACCCCCCGGGAGGATGGCCATGCTGCAATCCCTTCTTCTCCATTCTCCCCTCAGGTTCTTGGGCATGCACACATATGAGCCCAGCGTGAGTTTTAAGCCACCGGGTCTGGGACGTAAACCACGGTCGACTACGTGGGAGTCCAGCGACATAGCCATTGAGCTAACTGCTGGTCCCTTGTTTTTCTTTTTAATTAGTTGAGACTCTATATCTTTGATGTGATGTAAGTGAAATAATTTAGGATTTCTTTCAGCCTCCTCCTCTTTTTTCTTTCTCTGTTTCATACACACACACACACACACACACACACACACACACACACTCCCAGAATTTTTGCTTTGTATTCAATATCATCTACACATTATGCGGGCTGCCACATTAGCAATTTTTACTCATAATAGTTTTATATCATATTGGCATTTGTTTTCATTAATATGACAAAAACCTCATTAGCAGAGACTCTTATTAGCATTTTGTCAAGGAAACTAGTTTCTTCATTTTATATTAGCACTATAATATGAGATAACAAATGACTACTTAAAATCTTCCCAACCCCTCAACTTGAGCAATGGAACTTCCACAGCACACTGAGAAGTAGGATACCATGTGTGCTGTTATTTGCCTTTGTTACTAGAAATTTGGTAAGTAACAGTTGAGTTATAGAGAAAGCAATTAGGCAGTACAATTGAATACTTGATATTGTATTGTCTTTTCTCATTGTTTTTAAATATAACTATCCTAGATCCTCATAGCTTGTCTGTAGGTGTAATAAGAGGGAAAATAATATCTAGACTCTGAAGCTAATTGGATTTTTATGAAAGTTGTTTCTATTCTTGCTGCACCATTGACAAAAATGAATGAGTGAATGTACTAGGGAATTTCAAAAAATTGATGGAAAATAAAATTAAGGTACGAGTTTATATTGGTGCTAAAATTTTGAAATCCATACATACATTTTTTCATAATATATACTTTCCCTATGCCTTTTAAAGACCACTGTAATTCCAACAATCTGTATTGTCTAAACCAATGTTATTTAGGAGAAGAGCAAAGGAAAAAGAGCTCTGTGTTTATGAAATGAACCCCAGGGGCCAGGAGATGGCATGATAGTTAAGACTCTTAACATCCACATGACCAATCACAGTTCGAGTTGTGGACCTGGAGGCTTGGAAAATCACGCTGGGTGGATGTGCACGCATTCTGAAAATCCTGAGAGGCAGTGGAGGAGAAGGGATTGCAGTGTGGCCATCCCCTTTGGGAGTAATTTCTCAATTTCCCTCTCACTGACTCTCTCCAGTGAGTGCATGCACTCTGAGGTAAAAACCTTAAAAATAGAAATTTAAATAAATAAATGGATCCCAATTTCATTAGTAAAATTCACGTATTTACTTGAGGGACACTTATGTGAATTATTTTAATAGTATCCCCCTGTCCTCAATTCTTGTCTATTATTTTTTTTTTATTGCCAGAGGCCACATGTGCTTGCTAGAGAAAGACAGAGATAGAGACAGAGAGAGAAGGTACCTGCCAGAGGGGCATGATCACACTGCAATCTCTTTTCCACTTTTCCCTACCCTGTTGGGAATTTGTGCATACACACATGGACACACACATTCTTCACACTGCTGAGGCTGGGATGTGAACTGCAGTTGGCTATATGGGATCTGACTCCCTAACTGCTAGGCTGTGTGGCTAGCCCTCTGATGTCTTTGGAAGGGACATTTCTATTTGGATCTCAAATGAAAAGAGAATAATTCAATTTAATACCAGAGAAGGTATAAGAGAGACATTAATCTTTAAAAACACAGTAAAAGTTTAAACGTTTGGGGCCAGATATATCTGGATTTCATTCCTGTGCTGGCCAATGAACTCCAGCTTATATTTATAGCCTATATTATTGGTCAATCTGTATTTCTCCAACCAGAAGAAATAGAATTAATTTGTTATATCACATAGTTGTTTTTAGAGTTAGGTAGAGTTGTGAATGTAAGACTACCTGTATATTGTCTGGTATGTAGTAAGTTCGAAATTAATATTGTCTTTTTCATGATTATATTCTTTTTTATAAAATATATTACTTTATATCATTACAGCTAGCAAGATGAATTTTCCAGCATGAATACACTGAATGTTAGTCCAGTTAAAGATGTTATCCTACATGTTATCATCGACAGATAATTTTCCATTTCCATATCCCTTAAATGTTTGCTTCTTTCTTTTTCCCCTTGATTCCTTTCTTCTCACCCCCAACCCAAGTAGATAAAAATATTTTAGACAGAAATGGTCCCTAGAGATTATTTAATATTATGTTCCAATCTTTGATTAAACACTTTATTCCTTTGGTAATTTACTTGGTAGCAGATGTCTACGACTTGGAAAGGAACACAATTTTGACTACTTTGTAACTGTTGAAGACACTTAGGCTTACACTTGGACTATAGCTGTATTTGGAACTATTGTTGTAATATTTTTCCCTCAAAATTCCTTATATGGGTAAAAAATATAAGCATATAACTTCCTGAAAATGCTACTTTTAGAATATAAGTCGGACATTAGGTTTAATTTTTTTAAAAAGTATTGGACAAGTAGAAAATGTGATCTTTTTAGGAGGGTAAGGGAAATGTTTCACTCAAGAGGAAAACAGTATCTTTATATTGTTTAACTGAGGTTGCAAGTGGATGAATAAAGATAAAGGGTGAGGAGGGAGGAAACTGAAAATGTTTTGTTTAAGATTTGCAGAATTTTTCTAGGTCAGAGATTCTGTCTTCTATATCTGAGATTCTATCTTCTGATTTTAATACTTTCATGGTCTAATCTGCTTTTAATACTTACAAGGGAGGTTTTAATTTCCTATATTACTCTTCATCTCTAACAGTTCCATTTGATTATCTTTTATGGAATACATCTCCTCTTTCAGATGTTACAGGAACTTCCTCACCTCCTTGAACTCATTGTCTCATTTTTCCTGCAACTTCTGGAGTTTGTTGTCTCTCTTCTCTTGCATCTCTGGTAGCTTTTTTTTTTTTTTTTTTTGGGGGGGTTTTTTCTATAGTGCCGGTGTGCTCAGACAGACAGAGAGAGACAGAGAGACAGAAAGCAAGAAATCACCCCCTGAGGGGATGACTACACCGCAATCCCTTCTCCTCCATTCTCCTCTTGGGGTCTTGGGCACACATGCACACGTGCCCGGCGTGAGTTTTAGCCACCGGGTCTGGGACGCGAAACGTGGTTGACTCCTTGGGAGTCCAGCGACATAGCCATTACACTAATTGCTGGTCCCCATCTCTGATAGCTTTGTCACTATGAATATTTAAATTATTTATCTGAGATGTCCACAAGTCCCCTTGTACTCTCTGTGGATTGTTCTTTCCCCTTGGGGGAGAGATATTTTTATTGTTTCTCATATTTCTTGTGCTGCTGGGGTGGTTTCTGGTCATCTGATAGATTATACATTATCTCCTAATTTCTTGGAGTTAACTCTGAATGTTCAAGGCATGCAGGAGGAGATGACCTGCAATATTTCTGCAGTTCTGTTTCCCTGATTCTCACTAAGCAACCTGCACTTTTGTCCCTGACAGTGCATTGTTGTTTCCTTTGGAAGAAAACAATGCTTTCTTCCATTTCAATTTAACTCGCATTTTTAGACCATTTGGGGTAGTTATGAAAAAGTAATGAAGCAGTCTTTGTTATGGTTTCTAAATCACTAGAATCTTTCCATTATAGAAAATTCTTTTTTCTTTTTACATTTTTAGCATTTTTTTTTTTTTTAGAGATTTTTGCTATAGGGCGTGTGCGCTCGCCAGACAGACAGAGAGAGACATAGAGACAGAAAGCGAGAAATCACCCACCAGGGGGGATGGCCACGCCACAATCCCTTCTCCTCCATTCTCCTCTCGGGATCTTGGGCATGCATGCACATGCGACCGGCGTGAGTTTTAAGCCACTGGGTCTGGGACGCGAACCGCGGTCGACTATGTGGGAGTCCAGCGACACAGTCATTACGCTAACTGCTGGTTCCCTAGCATCTTTTTTATACTATATTTTATTTTCTTTTAATTTCCTTTATACATTCAATTACTATACATCACTTAGCTTGTAAAGTGAATTTTCCAACATGAATACATTTCACACCGTTTCAGCTGGGAATACTATACATGTTATCAACAGATAATAATCCATTTCTGTTTCCCATAAATATTTTGCCTATTTTTCTCCTTGATGTTTTTCTTCATATTCTCCTCTTCCTTCCACCCTCTTCCCACACTATATCTAAGATCTATAATCATTTTCCATGTTCTATATCTTCTAATCTTTCAATTTCAGCATAGAGTGTGGACAGTCGGTATATATTAAGTGGAGACATACAATGTCTCTCATATCCTGGCTTGCTTCACTCAGCAGTAAATCTTCCATATTCATCCACTTTCTATCAAAACCCAGGGTCTTATTTTTTTTTAATTTTATTATTTTATTTTTTCATGACTGAGTAGTATTCCATAGAGTATATGTGCCATACTTTTTCAATGCATTCTTCTGTTTGTGGACATTTGGGTTGGTACCATTTTTAGCCATTGTGAGAAATGCTGCAATAAACATTGATATGCAAGCACTTTTCCAACTAAATGTTTTCCTTTCCTTTGAGTAGATACCTAGTAGTGGGATTGCTAGATCATATGGCAGTTCTATTTGTAGATCTTTGAGGAATCTCCATATTGTTCTCCACACTGTCTGGACCAATTTACAGTTTCACCAGTAGTGTGGGAGAGTTCCCCTTTCACCGCATCTTTGCCAGCACTTATCATTCTTTATCTTTAATATTAGTCATTCCAACTGGGATTAGGTGGTATTTCATTGTGGTTTTGATCTGCATCTTCCTTATGATGAAGCATGTTGAACATTCTTTCATATGCCTTTTGTCTGTTTGTATGTCTTCTTTAGAGAATTGTCTTTTCAACTCATTTTCCCATTTTTTTAATTGGGTTGATCTTTTTTTTCTTTTCATGGGTACATTTACAGTCTCTTAATATCACTTGGATGGCTAGCTGATGTAGCACAGGTTGTTTACCATTTCACCATGTTCTATTGTCATACTGATCCAAGTGGGAATTTTGAAATCTAGACTTGACCAAGAGACTCTTGTTTAAAATTTGTATCTTCCTTCCTGTTTTATATCATTATTCCATGGTCTATTTCCTAGAGATCTATATTAAGTTCTAATTGACAACTTGGCCAAGGGATGAACAGAGAGAGTCTGGGAACAGCTGAGGCTAGAGTGATGAAAAATGTTATGTTAGGGTAAAAGCAAGAATTAATGGATAGAAACACATAGCAGAAAAGTATGTATTTGCTCAAGATGAGCACAAAGAGAAAACCCTGGGGAAAGAATTTGGTTCATATGGATGCGTAAAATAAAACTGAATTCATTCAAAAGCCAACTAAAAGTATAAAGTGGATGATCTCTAGAGTTTAGTTTTACTTTTTTTTTTCTTTTGGCAGAGGTTATATACACCCACCAGAGAGAGTGAAAGAGAACCCTCCTCCACCCCGATTGGGGCATGATCATTCTACAATCCCTTTTTCTCCACTTGTCCATCCCATCAGGTTTTGAAGCACATGCCTGGCATGTTTTTCAAGTGACCAAGTACTGGGATTCAAACCACAGTCAGCCAATGAGATTTTGTTCTATAAATATGGATTGGAATTCAGAGAAATTCCATGTTGTTTCAGAAGAGTGATTGCAACCTCCCAAAATGTAGTTGGAATATGTCAAGAGAGTGAGGTTCATTCTCATTGGCTGACTGATATTGATTATATTTGATCCATTTTCCTTCTTATAGTTAATATATTCTGTGCTCAGCATTCAAGTTTATGATTGAGGTGAAGGAAACATTTATTTATCTCTTTCATAAATGATAAAAGACTAAAGAAGGACATTTGAACCGTTAATCAAGGATGGGTGGCAGATGTGAGAATATGAGCTAAATGAATTTGAGCTCAGAATCATCTTCATGCAGATTGTTACACACCATCTAAATTAAACAGAGCAGTTAGGATAAATATGAGTAAGTGTCACTCTTAGCTCAGTAGGGAAGCATTTTAAAGTTACCTAAACATCAAGCTTTTGCATCAACTGTGTCTTTTCAAAATATGTTCATTTAAATTATAAAATCCTGCACAGAATTTGATAATTGTGTAAGTGTTGCACAAAACGCTTTGTAATACTATATGCAAATATAAATGTCATATTGTCTCATTAGCCATGTGTGAATCTTTATTACGATAAAACCCAGATCTAATTTGGAGTTTTTACATAATATATTTTCATTCGTGGATGAAGATCTGCATTGTAATTACAAAACTTAATTTAATTAAGCCATCCATCTGATAAGAACATTTATGCAGATTTATACATATTTAACTAACATCAAAGCTGATAGAATTTTTAAGCTAAGTTTTATCCTGGTTTCCAGTATTTGGGCTCTCAACATATAATTTCCATATAGTAGTGAAGATAAATACTGATGCTTTGGTGCATGTATTACAGCAGAGAAAATTCCTCCATCCTTTTTCGATTTTTTAGAGATGTTTAATTCCCATTCTCTATGACATTCTTAGACACTGTAACATTCAGTTTCAATATAACTTTTTAGTTGAAGACACTTTTGTATCATATTCTTTTTTTTTTTTTTTTTTTTTACTTCTTTTATTTTTCCTATAGGGAATGTGTGTTCATCAGAGTGACAGAAAGAGGGAAATCACCCCCTTGTGGCATAGTCTGTTCTCCTCCATTCTCTTCTTGGGATTTTACACATGTGCACACACATGCCTGCTAAGCTTTTCCAGCAGCCAAGTCTGAGACTCGAATCATGCTGTCACCGTATGGAATCCAGGCGCCCCAACCAGCATCATACCAGCTGGCCCCTTTTGTCTCATATTAATACTGTTAGGGAAATCCAGGTAATTGCACTCAAGGATGAGAAACTTTTCGAAAACTAAGGCAAATTTCATCTGAAATAACTCAATTGCTAAGTTGAGTAGCTAGACCAAGATTCCCTTCTACACTGCTCTCTGTTTTAAATGCCCAGGGCACATGCTACACTATTCACTTTGACTTTTAATGAAATACTGCCTTAGAAAAATAATATACTATGAGCCAAATAATATACACTTCATGGGCTAAAAAAGAAGTACTGGAAAAATCAAATCTCTATTATCTATTATTGCACTTTAACCCTGAAATTTAATTGAGCATTTAGTATGTGTGATTAAAAAAAATTGTTAGGTTTCATATACACTATTACATATAACATTTGTAGCAACCTAGTAAGACAGATATTATGTTTTTACCTTGTTTTTCTTCAAACAAGAAAACTAAGATAAGTGAAAGAAATTTCCCATGGTTATACAAGTAGCAGTGGCAGAGTTAGGATTAAACTTATGCTATTTCAGGGTAAAATCTGGTGTTTAATACTATTCTAATGCCTCATCGATGTGCATACTTCTTCAACTTCAGAAACTTTCAAAATAGGGAAAAAGTTAAAATGTATCTCAATAAAACTGTGACATTCAGTATAATTGATGGAAAAAATATAAGACTTGGAATTTAAAGTGTTTAATAAACATCACAGTGTTTGGTTTTCATTTTTATTTCATTTTAATGTGTGTCTTTCCTCCACTGCAAAATTTGAATAGAATGTGCAGTTTGAAAAGTGTTGCTTGTTGATTAGAAGGATTTAATGAGGGCAATGCATAAACATGAATGTTTCTCTTCCAAATCTGATCCTATATAATGGACTAAAAATAAAATTACTTTTATTTAAAGTAAAAAATCATATTTGACGGTTATTCTGTTTTCATTTCTTGGAACTTTTTTATTTCCTCATGAACTCAAAGAAGTTTATTATTTCTTGGAACTTTTTGAATGTGGGAATTCAATAGAAATAAGTGGACAAAATTCCACAAAAGCCCCCCTTCATACAGCAGAAGCATGAAACTCACAGATAAGTGTTCCAAATTTCAAGCCAATTGCTCTTAAGCCTTGCAAAACGTCAGTGTGTGA
The DNA here is from genome assembly GCF_000334495.1 of Tupaia belangeri chinensis. Taxonomy (NCBI): domain Eukaryota; kingdom Metazoa; phylum Chordata; class Mammalia; order Scandentia; family Tupaiidae; genus Tupaia; species Tupaia belangeri. The sequence goes on from NW_006198684.1 coordinate 459,019, forward strand.
AAGCAGGTCATTTGCACTGAACCACTGCCAACATATCGGAGTAAAACATATTTCTTGTTGAAATGTAAATGACTGGACCCTGAACTCTTTCATAATATGTCTGGCATTATAGAAGACTTGAGGTCATTGTTTGACCTATGCTAAAAATAAAAACCACAGACACTGGTAGACCTCAGTTTATTGACTGGAAAATACTCTTCTGTTGGGGAGAAAAGGTCTTAGGAAGAGTTGGAGACTGAATTTCTAGTTCTAGTCTGCATAGAGTAGTTAGACTTGTAAGTGGTAAACTAAATATCCATAGAATGCACATCTCCATGACAAGAATTTTTTTTATAAAATAGGAATTTTATATTACAAATGAAATTTCCATCAAATCGCACATTTTGAATTGAATCTGTAGTTAAGTCATTCCAGGTAAATGTTGTTTCCATTAATAGCAGAAGATTGAGGGTTAAAAGTATGATTTTAGTCATGAAGAAATATGATTTTTGTCATAACTACATGCTTGAAAACATTTAGAAGGGTTTTGCTGGGTCATCAGAAAAGTCGTGACGTTGTTTTGTATCAACAAACGTGAAAAAATACATCATGACTTTTCCTATGGCCCAACAGTTCATTCTGCTTTATCTAAATGATCTCAACTCATGTTCACATTATTCCTATAAAGAAGTTGATTCTGACTAATTTGATTCTCTTATTCTGACTTGGCCATATTCACTGTTGCAAAGTTACTCCACATTCATACACCATACTCATATGCTTTTTCTTTTTTCTTCCACAGAGTCAGGGTGAAGCCTCTGGTCTGTATAACAGGAGACTTTGTCATCTTCAGGTTTATCTCCCAGTGAGAGATATAAAAGAATATGACTACTGCATAAATGATAAGCTGATCTAGCTAGTCTTCTGTCACTATTTTCATCTTTCTTTCCATTGGGTCAGTCATAAAATGGCTAAATCCCTAAGTTCAGAGTTAGACTTAAGAGGTAAAAGGGAATAGCATAGGCCCAAATGACCTCTCCAACCTTGAAAACTAAATTAAAACTTGAGATATAATCCTAAATAAAAGCATTATTTTCTCACATTTGATGGTGTCTCTTACACATTTATTTTTTTTAAATAAAACAAAGAAAAGGGAGCTGCTCAAGATAGGGTTTGTTTATTTCTTGACTTGATGGCATCTCAAAACTCTTCCTTTTCATGGTCCTATATAATCTTTGGAATGGAAATGTACTCAATTCAGTCATTCCAAGATTTGTTCTACCTCACTCATGATTAGTTGCATGTGTGATAATCTTTTTGGGATAGGCAGATTTTTTTTTTTTTTTTTTACATTTTTGTCTGGCTTTCTACAGGGTCAATTAAATGCAATTCACTACATCCTCACAAGTAATAACAACTCACCTGGGTGTTGGGATTTCATAGTAAACAAATACACAAAAGAATGTGTGAATTATGACATTGGGCTTGGGCAGTGTTTTATGAGGTTCTTTACTCTTCTAAAGGGTAGGTTTAACAGAGACATAGAGAGTTGGACAAAGATACAAGGCACTGATGTCATGTTGCTTACTGACTGAGTTTAGTGGGAGCTCACATCACAGAGCTCTTAGTAGGCCTCCAAAACCCGTAGCAGCACTCAAAAGTGCTTCCTCCCTCTTGTAGCTAGTAACACATGTGCCAAATGCACAGAGTGGCATCCTCTGTCTCGGAGCTCACAGCTCATGGAGCTAAGCTGAGCCGAGCTGAGCCGAGCTGAGCTGAGCCAAAGACCACCAGGGCTCTCCAGCCTAAACCAAGGCCAAACAGAGCAGGGCTAACTAGCTCAGTAGAGCAGGGCAGTGCAGAATTGGGCAGGGCTGAGCAACATAGAGCTGACCTTAATCTTTAAAAGGCTGCAGACAGTAGTGGCTCATTGCCAAATCTGCGCTGTCACATATGCACATTATATTCAGTGGTGTAGAACAGCAAAGGTGTACTTATGTAAGCTCACAATTGCAATACTAACATAATAGCATAAATAATTTACCCCATGGCCTTCAAACATAGTACGATAGGAAATGAGGGAGCCAGACTAAACCATTCTGACTCCATCTGCAATACAGAGTGGCACATTTGAACAGGAAAGGAGATAAGATACAAACTGGAGTTACCTTACTCATGTAAATAAGCTCATAAAGTAACATGAACTGATCCTGTAGTAAGCAGCTATTAGAACTTCCACCAGTCACTTACCTTCTCTGAAAGTCAGTTTCTTCATTTTTGTTACTAGATTTTTGAATTAATAGATAATAACCAGCTCTAATAGGAGACTAAACTTTGTAAGGTGAACAATTTTTTATTTCTCCTCCTAAATTATTGGTATCCCAGAATAAGTGATAGGTTAGTAGAAACTCAGAACTTAAAGAGATACAAAACAATCAAAAAGAATTACTCCAGAGAATCTTTGAACTGATAGCTGGATTAAAGTTCATCCACCTTGAGTGCATGCCAAGCCCTGATTTAGGATGTAGTTCAAGAATTATCAGAGCAGTCGGACAATCTTTACGTAGAACAAAAGAAATACTGTGCAGAAAAGCTACTTGGAAGCAGCAAGCTGCTGTTGTCCATCTCTGCACTATTGCTTTCAATAGCTGAAGTCAGTCTTTGCCCTAGGTACTCCATTAGAAGGTCTTAGCCTTTAAGTGACTCAAAGTTTGAGTTTTATTATTTCTATTCTCACTTTCTTCCATGGCATAAATACAGGAAAGGGTTGCTTTAACAAAACTCCCTTAAGAGGTTAATTGGTACATTTATCATGCTTGAAATCCTTCCTAGAAAGTTGATTCCTTTAGCTCAACATTTGATTTTTATAAAAATGTAATCTTCTATGGGAGAAGTACAGCTTTAGTTTGAGTGTTTTTGATAATAGGGTTTTATATGGCATCACCATGAAGATCAGGAGCCCTAAAGGAGGAAGCGGAATCAAGAAAGGAGAGCTATGGGTGAGGGTCATCCTATTTTGATTTCCCCATCAGAAATTTCAAATTAATTATCCCCTTAACAAGGGATACGACTGTATATAAGCATCAGCATCACTTATCAAACTCTTTAAAAACCTTTTAACTTATTTTCTCTAAAGAAAAATTACAACCTCAGTGTCAGGTCTATAAATGATATGCATGCCTATAAAGCCATCTTATATGGCAATGATAAATCAGGCAAAACCTGCTTCTCGTTCAGGATAGGGTTACAGCGGCAATAACATTTACAGGATTTAAATGTAAACCTGTGGAAGAAAAACACTTCTCAAGGGATACATTTGGACTCTGTATTGGCCCAACGTAAATATTAGGCCTTTACCTATTAGTTGTTACAAGGTTTGGAGGGAGTAAAATGGAACAGGTGAATTTGCATTGTTGATGTGAAAATGTGTGTGGTGAGTATTGAGAGGGGTGAATTCATTAAAGTGAAAATTATTAATTTATTTAATATATTTTAAGCATAGCAAATCAGTTAGTCAGACGTATTTATTGTGGCCATCCATTGTAACTAGCACAGTTTTTATCCAGCTTTTATGTTGCTATAACATGTGATAACATACACATGCATGAGAAACCCATGACAGACTCAGGTTATATTAGCTGAAATAAGAGAAACATGTCTAAGAAAAATTGAGCATGAGCAATTTATATTTTGACCTCCTGTGCAAACTTTTAATACTGTGCGAAGAGGGCCAGTGGTTGAGTACTACCCACATGGCACATAGTAGAGATTTAATAAATAGTGATTGTGTCAAAGAATGCATGAATGTCTAGCTTGGCACAGACCATATTAAAATATGAATACCCTTGTCATAAATTTGTTTAATATAATGATGTCTCAGCATCCATTTCTAAGCCTGAGGGAAGTTGTAACCTAGAAACCCAGTTGTACCATTCACCTTTTGCCTAGTTAAAACTTCTCTTCCCCATGTGGTTGTGTTCGATCTCACTTGCTTCTTATCCCACTGATGAAAATACCTAACACACTGCACAGCTGCTGACCATGAGAAACCCTAATGGTCAGCACCAGATCGGTAACTAACAACGCCCCTTCACGCACATTTTCTTTACACTGGCTAATTCACAACCCCTTGAAAAAGCCTAAGGAGAAAGCCAGGCATCTTAATAAGAGCTTGGACCCTGCCACCACCGCCAAGATCTTCCTTCTTTTGCTCCCAGCTCACCGGGTGATGCTCCATGCTGGTCCAGACTTGTCAGCCTCCTGTTGGCATCCCCAACATCTCCGGAATCTGTAAGTAAGACATTTATTCTGTTTCATGCATTTCGGCTTAATTTCCTCAGCATTTTACCTGAACAGCACACCTGATACTAATGTCTGACCTGTTCAGGGTTCTCTGAAAGAGAACTTCTGGCATCTCTAGAGAGACAAAAATTAAAAAGAAATTATGACAGTATAAATCACACCAACCCTCAAAGAAGACAACTTTTGGGGGGAAGCTGAATTAAGAGGAATAGTACAGGAGAGAATGTTTTTACTGTAGATATGGTTTTTAAAGGGAGAAGGATTGCTGTGTGTTTGTATTGTTTATCTTCAAGATAATTTGAATTTATCCTTTTGACACACATATTGAGCTTACCAAGAATAAACTATGTACTAGGCATCTGTAATACAAGAGTGAATATGACTGAGCTCTGTCTTTTAAATGTCTTCGTTCTCTTGGGAGTAATTGCCTTATAAAGAAAGAGTTATTTACTAAACCAGATACCTTTCTGAAAAGATAGAAGATAGAGTGTGGCAGAGCAAATATAAAATTAAAATACCAGTCCTCTATTATTTAACAACCTTGTAACTGCCTGGGAAGATGGTTACTTTTAAGTTACAGTGCTATAATTCTATAATCCATGAGAAATATGTATCGAAGGGGAACAGATCTTGGGAATTAAACATATTTGTAAATTTAATTGTGGTTATGTGCAGAGATAGTTGAAAACCGTTTGCTTCAGAATTCCTTGCACACAACAAAATTTAGTATCATTTTGTCATAGAACATACTCTGCTCTTTATTCACTGGAATTTGAGAACGCTGCTGGTCAAAAGACGGATTTCATATCCTCATCTGATAGAGGTAGATGATGTGCTTTTCTGAACTCCGAGTGGCGTGACTGTTTTTTTTCCCCTGTGTGGGACCCAAGATGCATTTTTGAATGTCAGGGTGGCATTTAACATTTGAGACTCATATCTGATGAGTCCATTAGACCTTTACAAGTCCACTTCCCGGGGCCTTTTTCAAAGGAGAGCCATAGATACTTTGCACTAAGCAAAGAAGAAGCATGAACTCTTGTAAAAGAGGGAGTGGTTCAATTAAAGGCATTAAATTGGATGGGGTAAGGAAAGTACACAACGAAAATGACTTACCATGTTAGTAACCTTGTGCTAAGAAGGGCAAGCTCTGTTGGAGTTCATGGCAGAAGCTCCATACAGCTTCCCAAGATGAAAGCCATCAGAGCTTTCTAAATGTGAGAGGTTTGATCAGAAAGCTTGTTTTCCTTATTGTTCTTGTTCACACACAATTTCCCAAAGTAAAAGGATTAGGAAAAGTAACACCGCATTCCTTTAGTCTGACTTTTTACGCACCTGTATCATCAGTGTTTATTTATAGAGCAATAACAACAGCCTCTGCAAACTTCTTCCTAAATAACCACATTTCCCCAGCCATTATTTAAAACTACTGAATAGATTAATTTTTTTTTCTATTTTACACCTTCCTATGGAAACTATTATTTACACCTGTCACAGGTGGGGATTCAGCAAAATATAAATGAACCAGAACCTGAACAAAATGCATGAAAGAGGTGGAAAAGAGGCTGTGGGTGCTGACTAAGCTACAGGCATGTAAGTGCTATTTACTTACTGTAGCTGACAAACAATACATTAGAGTTCCTGTGTTCTCTGGCTATTGTCCAGACAAAATATTATCATATGGAGTTCAGAATGAAATTGTACTTTATTCTACAGTGATAGGGAACCCAATATTAATATTAAATGCTTAAGAAGACTGAGGGACTGGGAACATTGTTCTGAGTGGTATTAAGACTCTAGTTACAATGATGTTCAAGAACAGACTTGAACATTTGCAAACAGAATTGGAAAATCCTAGGGTTTAACCTAGGTAGGAGCAAAAATGCTAACTGGTAGTAAGACTAGGACATTAGAATCTGGAACAAAGGCCTTGTTAAGCACTAAGAGGTACACACAAGATGTTTTAAATAATAATGCCTCTGAAAAATTCAGGAGATGTCAAAAAGAGAAACGTGACTAACTTCTGAAAGAGGTACGTGGAAACTGATTGCTGTCATGGTCTTGGGGTAGTGAGAGGTTTCTTAGCGGCCACTGTAGTGGGCAGTGCCATGAATTTGAATGCAACTTTCCTTGTTAGGGTTTGCATGATGGTGTGTTCCTCCAAAGTTTCATGTTTTGGAATTCGATACGGGGAGATGATGATGTCTTGCCATAGGATGGAGGAAACACTCTCACAAATGAATTAATCTGTCACACAAGAACCAGTGAGTTCCATCTCTGGTGAGAAGGGGTTCGCTCTCAGAACATCTGGTTGTTATAAAAGAGAGAGTTATCAGAAGCTCACATATTTTCTCTGTCTTGGCACATGTCTGCCATCCTCTGAGCTTCCACGGTCCTATCATAGGCTGACCTGATGCTAGGCCTATACCTTTGGACTTTCCAGGCACCAGAATAGTGATTAAACCACACATCTCTTAAATTCAGCCAATCTCTGTTAGCAAAGCAAAAATGGATTAACATCTTCTCTATAGCTTTTGTTTTGGCTTGCTCTCTGTTGCTTAATAACGGAGTACCACAAATTAGGAAATTGATGAAATACACGGGTTTATTTAGCTCATGATTTTGAAGGTCCAAGACCAAAGGGCCACATCTGGTGGGACTCTGCAGAGTTGCAAGGTTATGTAGGGACTCGCATGGCAAGACCAAGCAAGAATGTATTGTCTCACTGGTCTTACTGTGTCCCGCAGGACTTCTGTGTTCTATTATAATATATTAGAACTTTTCTAATGGAAATAATTTAAGCCAGAAAGTTGTGAATCAATTTCTCTAATCTGTTGGGTGCAGTCTCAAAGAATACCTGATAGACTGCCACACTTTTAATTTTAATTACTCTCCGATATCATTACTTTATTGTCTAGAAGTTTGTGAAGAAATTGTAAGGTTCAGAATACTGAAGGTTTCTGTTGAAATCCTGCCTTACCTTGTTGTTTCACCCAGCTGCCTGTTTCTCCATCTGTGAAATGGAGATGACAATATTAGTGATAACTATTTTTAAGTTTGTTTTATTAAATAGCAAGTTACTTTATCATATGTAAAATAGTAAATGGCTAAGTGCCCAAATATTAGTTTTTACTAGTTTGTCCCTTGGCACCTATCATTTGGGTCTTTGTAATCATCTTCTATTGGTTACGCTAAGCTCTGAATCTCACTATCCTTTAATATATTTCCCATATTTTTATCATAGAAAATCTTAGAATTTATAAATCTGTAGACTCATTTCTCAAAATGCTTTGAAAACTTAATGTATTTAAATGAGTTAGTATAAAGCCTAAAATAGAGAAGTGTTCCAAAAGGTCATGGAAAATGCATTATTAAAACAATGCATGGGTTTAAAAATTTATTTGCACCAAAATAAATGTGTACTTGAATTCCATTGCTCCACAACTGTTTCAAGTTGTCTTTCAGAAAACACATAAGGGCTTTCAGTTTCTCCTTCACTGAAGATCTTTGCTTTCTGGCTGTCCTCTTTATGTCTCCATTTTCCTGGAAGTTTCTCAGATACAACTAGCCTTTTCATGCCACCAGTGTATTTTATGTATTAAGTTCTCTGTTAGTCTTCTCCCTTTTGACACCTTCTCTCTCTCCCACCTTTCCATTTTCTCTGCCTGCCTGCCTTTTCTCTTTCCTTTAATTTTCAATTAAAATTACTTGGCAAATTACTCATCTGCAAGCCATACTGCACCACTTTACTCAGCTTTTCTCATTGCTTCTACAGATCTTTAAACTTCCCTGGCTTATAGTCATCATCACTGACTTAAACAATTGTGTTTGCATATCTGTGTGTGCACTAGGTTCTAAAGACCACTATCTTCTACTCTCAGCAGCTAGAACAATGTCTGAAACATAACAGCCATTAAATAAATATTTGTGGACAATGAATTATTTTACTCAATATTCTGAATCTGTGGGAGAGAACAGTGGAATCTGGTTATTTGATGACAGCTATTTAGTGGAAGAACTGGGGTGTAACTGCAATCTCCAGGTGAAGGATCTGAGGGATTGCCTAGTAGGCGATGTCACCATGTCATAAATAGTAGGGACTATCCTGTAATGCTGTGAAAGGACGCATGACATGCACACATTTTTATTTGATTGATTATACTAGTTTTGAGTAAAGTTTTAAGGCTTTATCATAAGTACCAGATTATATATTAAGTCCATTTATGATAAAGTTTAAAGTACTTTAACACAGTATAACCAGTGGTTTAGTAATAATGATGCATCAAATAACAGTGTTTACTGAATCATTAATAACCACGTCAATTTGGTCAAACTCCTTTCCTCAACAGTGCCCAAGAGTTGGCTGGCTGGCTTGCTTATTTGTTTATGACTGCCTTTCATTTTAATATGTTGGGCTACCTCCAACAAAATAAACTTTGAACATCTGAGCCCAAGTTTTTACATAGGCTCAGCACCTGGGAAAATGTCTGAAAGATTTTATCAGAAAAGTATTTGAAATTATTTTTTGCCTTTTTGTCTGGCTAAAACATGAAGCAAACCATTGTGGCCCCACCCTACTTAGCCAGAATTTAGGGGTTCCTGCATCATCGGCACTAACAGTTAAATCTACTCACAGGCTCTGTGTAAAGTGCTCTCCATCCATTAACTCATTAACAGAATCTAAACTTCATCAGTTTCCACCTCAAAAATCACTATTCATAACATACATTATTCTGACAACCATATGTTCACTTCTAAATAACATACTTTCCAGCTATAAAAATGAATGCAAGGAAGATAAATGCTTTACATGAAGATAGTTGAATACGTTGTACCATATAAATAAAATTAGAAATTGAATCTTTAAATGGCAAATTTTAGGAAGGAGGAAAGTATTAAAGAACAGTGGGTACTAAAGGGCAAAATTTTTACCACTTCACTGTAGACTGAATTTGATGCAAAACTACAAGACATCATATATATATATATATACACATATATATACACACAGATAGAAATGTCAGGGATGGGATCAGCAGGTGGCATGGTGGTTAGGGTGCTGGACGCTCCCACATGGCTGATCAAGGGTTCAGTTTGTTGCATATATACTAATTTTGAGATAGATGCTCATTAGAAATCTTAGGGAAAGTCTTGATTGTACAGTTATGATTCTGGAGTTTAGGGGAGTAGAACAGCTTGGAACATAAGGGCACAAGGAAACTTTGGGAGGCATTTGAATATATCTGTTACTCTGGTTACGATGAGTTATGGATATTTGCTTATGTCCGATCTCAAAGTTTATACATTTAACGTGTAGGTTTTCGTGTACAAATTATTTCAAAGCTATTACAAAAGGGAAATAGATAATTAAGAAAGCTCAGTATTGAGGCCAGGAGGTGGTATGGTGGTTAAGGTGCTGGATTCTCACATGGCCAACAGTGGCTTGAGTGCTGGACTTGCAGGCTTGAAAATCACACTGGAAGGGGCCAGTAGGTGGCATAGTGGTTGAGGCACTAGACTCCCACATGACCTACCACAGATCAAGTCCTGGACCTGGCTTGCTTTCTCATTTTTGCTGTTTCTCTTTAGTGAGCACAAGTGATTTATAGAAAACTTAAATAACAATTATAATAATAAATAATTTAAAAGAAAATCATGCTGGGCATGCGTGCATGTGAGCCCAAAATCCCTAGAGAAGAAGGGATTGCAGTGTGATCATCCCCCTTGGCAGGGAAGTTTATTTCTCACTTTCCCTCTGTTTGTCTCTGGGTAGTGCATGTGCCCTGTACAAAAACCTAAAAGTCAATGTTTCTGTTATCACTGACTGTCTTCTATAGAGCTTGAAGTCTATCTTTCATCAGATAGTAGAAATGCTGTAGTAAGTACTTTGTTACGGAAAATGATCATCGTTTTTATAACATTTATTCTCTTTATTTTACTGCTAATTTTAATTAAAGAAAACATCAGGTCTAACTTAGGCAGACCTAGGACAGGCTGTGCCAAACAACCCAGGAAAAACAGTTCTGGTGCTTCTGAAGGCCGTAGTAAGAAATATGCACCTGCCAACCAACAGTCTGACTTTTCCTCACAGTCATTTTTTTCTCACATATTCACAGACGTAAAAAAGAAGGAAACAATGAATAGTCCTCCACTGACTACTTTTTTCCTAAGTCGAAATTTAGTAATTTGCTGAGCTTGGTTGATCTTTTCCAAAATGAGGGCAGTTCCAGAGGGTGTCTGGCAGCACACATCACTGCCACTGGAGTGTCGGTCTCCAGCAAGATAATTGCATTGCAGGCTTTGTGGCTACTGTTTCCATCAGCCAATTGCTCCTTATCCTCAGCTGCTAAATAAAACTATTCTTTCCAGTTTGTGGGTAAGGTTTTAAATTTTTATACACACATATACATGCACCTGTTTGTACGTACTGCAGTCTCACTCACGTATTATGGGAACACCGGCTTCTACGAGTAGGAAAATATCAAGGTTGCAATGGAAACATTAACTGCTGTACAAATCTAACACATCCTTCGAATAGCACTTTGTGGAAGGGATGAAGGGATGAAGTAAAACTTAGCCTTTTAGCAGGGAGTTGTAATGTTACAAAGACTATTTCAGTTATGAAGAAAAATGTAACATATTCTGAGAAGTGATTGTCTGATCTAAAGTAAAGATGAGCGAATAAGGGGATGCATGTGTTTCTGAATAGGCAAATCCATGGGCCATGGAGGTGACAGGAAATGAAGAACATTTAACTTGATGACAGGATGCTTCTTTGAGGAAGAAGCAGACATTTAGGATTCAACCAAAAAGAGCTCAAAATGTGGGTGTTTCACAGTGATGACAGCACAAATATTTAATGTACTTACAGCAGTACAAGCAGCTAACGTTTGCATAGTGTTTTATACTTTGCACAAATGTCACAACTTCATTTAATCATATTACAGTTCTATGAGAAGGATAAAATTGTGACCTTTTGGGGGCCAGCAGGTAGCATGGTGGTTAAGGTGTTGTACTCCACGTGGCCAGCCATGATTTGAATCTTGGAACTGGTGGTTTGCTTCCTCATTTTCCATCTCTCTGGTTGTGTTTTTTTGTTTGCTTGTTTGTTTTGTTTTTTTAAATTCTTGCTGTAGGGCATGTCTCTGGGGAGACAGAGACAGAAACTGGGAAATCATCCCCCAGGAGGAATGGCCCAGTCACAATCCCTTCTCCTCCATTCTCCTCTTGGGACCTTGGGCATTGCACGTACATGCACCTAGCATGAGCTTTAAGTCGTCATGTCCAGGACTTGAACTGCAGTCAACTATGTGGAAGTCCAACAACACAATCGTTATGCCACCTGCTGTTACTATCTGGTCAAATTAAAAAAAAAAAATACTGGGTTGTTGGAAAAGTAATGCTGCATTTTTGCATAGAAAATTATGTCATGACTTCTCTGACAACCCAATAATAATAATAAATAAAATTAAGTAATTCTTTTAAAAGATTTTTTCATGAAGATTAAGATACTAAAATCCATAGTAGATCATTAAATTGCCCAAGATGCTACAGTCAACAAGTTTAGTGAGAACTTGTGTATGATTATGAGGTGTCATGTGCACTGTTACTCCCCTTCGTGTTTACACTGAATTATTAGTTGACGGAAAAGTCATGATACATGTTTGCTAGAAAACGTGTCATGACTTTCCTGATGACCTAATACTTTCTATAAACACATCCCATTATTAACAATTTATAGCATTCCACATGCCTATATAATTTATCTAGTTTCAATCCACAGTAATCCTAAAATCAATGTATAAGAAAAAACTTTGTAAAATACTATCGCTTAAATAGGATTTAGTGAAAGGCTAATAGGACGACTTAGTAAGTGAATTCCTATAATCAGTTCTGGAAATTTCAGGGTTTTTTTTCTTTTACTAAATAAAATTAATGTCTATTTAAGACTGAGGAAAAAATATGATTATTGAAATTAGCACTGTATGGTTTTTTAAAGAATTGCTTTCCCTCTTTCTGTCCTTCTCTCTCTTCCACTATCTCAAGAGCTCAAGTGTTCTATGGATAAAACCTAAATGAAAGAAAAAAATTGCATCTTTGAAAACAAGACAAGGTTAGATAAAGCTCAGCATGTGAGCAAAATAGTTCATGAAAATGAGTATTAAGATAGAACTATGGGAGGACTAGCAGATGGCATAATGGTTATGTTGCTGGACTTTCATGTAGTCAACCGCAGTTAAAGTCCCAGATCCAAGGCTTAAAACTAATGCCAGGGGCATGTGTGTGAATGCCCAAAATCCCGAAAGGAGAACATAGGAGAAGGGATTGTGGCATGGTGATTCTCCAAAAGGCGATTTGTCACTTTTTGTCTCTCTTCATTTTTCTCTGGTGAGCACACGCATCCTATAGCAAAAAGCTCTTATGGGGCGGGGTGGTGGTGGTGGTAGTGGGAGGGTGGATAACAAACTATGGAGCCAGTGGGTTCTGTGGTAGTTGAGGCGCTGGATTCCATATAGCCCGGCTGCGGCTCAGGTCCTGGTCCTGGTGGCTTGCTCTCTCTCTTTCTCTTTTTCTTTCACATGCCCTGTAGCAAACTAAGAAATAATAAGGATACAATTTTAAAAATTAAGTAAATAAGTCTAAAAAAAGGAACTATGCATAGATTTTATTTTTCTTTGCACCAAAATATTTTCATCTCATCTTCCACAAACTTTCAAAGTCCCCTCGTATTTTAAGACACACATTTATCTTTTAACATGACTACAAGAAACTTGAAATTACTCAAAACACATCCTGTGTTGTTTTAAAATACCAGTAATAACCAGTACTCAGCTCTATATCCTTGATAAATATATAATTATATACTTTGAGGCACATGATCCTTGCTGGAGGCTGGAGATATTTACAGAGAAAAGATACACACATGAGTTGGATGGCATTTAATGAACTAATCAATTGTACAAATTCCTCAAAGGTAAGAGTTTGAATACGCTCATTACATAAATTCTGGATGTGAAGGTAAAAAGAGAACACTGAAGTGCTGATTTAATGAAGTTTTCTGCTTAATGCATAACCATGACTAACCACAGCATGGGGGAGCTTTCTGTTAATGAGGCAAGCTTTCCTTGATACAAGTGAGCAACTAATAATGTCTACCTTTAGGGCAGATGAATCTATTATTTTAGTCCTGGAGAAAGAATAGATCAGAAAATGTAATATAGTTAGTTCACTTAAAGGAAAATCCACTTTCCTTTGAGACACTGTATAATTTCTTTTCTGGCTTCATAGTAATGCATGCTTGCTGCTATTTTTTTTTTCTTTAAAAAAAAAATGCAGCATGAAGCCAGGTATTCATTCTATAGAGCAAACTGACTTCCCTTTAACGTTTTAGGTTATATTGACTGAATTAATAAGCCACGTGCGTTTTCTAACTACATCTCATTCTTTTCTTTTCTTTTTCTTTTTTATTTTTTTTCCGCCATAGAGCATGTATGCTTGCCAGAGAAGCACAGAAAGGGAACGTGAGAATCAACCCTCCCACCCCTGCCACCTCAGGAAGGATGGCCAAGCTACATTTCCCTCTCCTCCATTCTCCTCTGAGGATTTTGGGCACGTATGAATATGTGTCTGGTGTGATTTTTTTCAAGCCACAGATTACAGGACCTGAACTGCAATTGGCCACATTCTGGCCCCATTACATCTCATTCTTATTACTAATTATTTCAGTTTATTAAACAAACAAAAAACAAAAAACAAAAACAAAAAAACACATGTGATTTACATAGAGTTTTCCCCTTCCCTCCCTTCCTTTCTTCCTTCCTTTACAGGAAATATCACTGTGTTAAGCCCCTCATGCCTCAGCCTCTTGGGGACCTGGGACCACAGGCATGAGACACCACACCTCGTTTTTTTAGACAGGAGCTCCCTGTTACACTAGTCATGAACTCCCAGTGCTCCTCCTTCAGTTTCCCATGTAGCTAGGAATAGTAGTTGAGTCACTGCACCCAGCTCTTGGGAGTGGGCCAGAAATCAGATGTGGGCCTCCTATGTAGCCTTAGCCTGCCATGTAATAGCATCTACCAGTGTCTGTTACTATGATGGCTGCGAACGAAGCTCCTATTTTATGTGTGGTCTAATCTGAACCCAGTCAAGATATAAAATGAAATCCGGTTCCAAATGATTTTCTAAAAAAAAAACCCCAAACTACAAAAACAACAACAAAGGCTTGCTTCATGGAGCCAGATCCTACATGGCCTACTATGGTTTGATTTCTGACCCCATTGGGTTCATATACATGTCAGGTGCCTTCAAAGTACGCCCCCATCTCCAATAGGATGGCAAAATGGAGAAGGGATTATGGCATGACCATACCCCACTGGGTGTTGTGTTGTCCCTCCTCAGTCCCTCTGGCAAATATATGTACTCCCTGACAATTAAAAAGAAAAAAAAAACATAGAGAAAAGGATACAACAAAGTGGTATAAGAGTGGGATGGAGAAATATCTGGAAAAGGCAAACACCCTGAAACATGAGGCACTGTGGGGCAATGGAAATGAAAACGTCCTACAGTAGAGAGATTGAGGTTTAAACTCAAACATTGCTGTTAAATACCTAAAGGACGTTTGGCAAGTCTCTCAACCTCACTGAGTCTCATTTTCTCATTTATATCAGAAATAAGAACACCTCATAGTTTTAGAGATTCATAGTATTTTTTAAGAGCTCCTTTCTGTTCCCATTCCTTGTGTTTGACTATTGCTGTTTTTTCCCCCATCTGTAGTTCCCATCTGTGCCCTTGGGAAGAGCATACAATCTCTTTTAATGTGATGTTCTTCCCACTAATTTCAGTAAGCCCTGTAACAGGCAGCCATGTCTATGCAGAGTGAAGCACATGGGAAAATTAACCCAGTTGGCAAGCCATTCTCAGCTCCTATGGACTCATTTATTGACATTCATTTGAGCTGGAATGACATGGGAAGCTAAAATTCCTGTAAATTCTGGTGCCAGTTTCTCTTATCATTACTATTTTAGGGTTAAAATATTTTAATAGTCTATTTGGGAAGTGAAATGGAAATTGATAGTCTCTGAGCTCTACTTTGTTTCTATTCCCCACTAACCAGGACCAGATGATGAGTCTTCACTTAGCAGACCTGATTCCAGCACAGGGATAGCACCATATTGGTTTTATTTGGTTATTATCTCATTCTAAATTTTTAATTAAAAATAAGTGAAACATTATTAGAGATTGGGAGGCTCAGCTGCCATAGTCAAGCCCAATGTGAATCAAATTACTGAATAGGTGATTTAAAATAATTTGAAAATATTATGGATATTAATAGGCCATGAAGCAAGTTAGAAAAGATAAAACAATATGTGCATGACAACCACTTCCATGTTATACCTTGGAAATGTCCAGCTTAGGTTCCAGACGTGGTAGCCCAGACATGTTGGCCTCTTTACTAAGTCACTATACTGGAAAACCGATCATGATGTAGGTCTTAGAACATCAATCAGTAAGAGTCATGACATGCATTAATTCAAGTATGTGGAATGAAATTTCTGTAGTGATTGCTTCAGTTTCCAGCCTGTAGCAGCTCTGGTAGTATTTATCCTTCAGGATAAGAAAACTTGGAAACTGTATCTTGAGCTATAAGGTTTTGTTAGATCAGATCACAAAACTATGTAACAACTATTTCCAGCTGATGACTCTAAAAATCTGGCTCAATACATCATTAAGATACTAATCCATGGGACCAGCAGTTAGCATAATGGCTATGTTGCTGAACTCCCATGTAGTCGACCGCGGTTCGCATCCCGAACCCGGTGGCTTAGAACTCACGCTGGGCGTGTGTGCGTACATGCCCAAGATCCCGAGAGGAGAATGGAGGAGAAGGGATTGCAGCGTGACCCTCCCCCCTTGGGGGTGATTTCTCACTTTCTGTCTCTCTGTCTCTGTCTGTCTGGCGAGCGCAGACGCCCTATAGCAAAAGCCTCTTTAAAAAAAAAAAGATGCTAATCCTATGCTTAGCTATAGAAAAGTATTATTATTATTATTATTATTATTATTATTAATTATTTTGGCAGGCCAACACCCTAATTTATTTCAGCATCAACACCATCTTAGCCATCAAAAAAAAAATAAATAAACTCTACCAAGGACAACAGGAGTCTCTACAGTGAAGTTAAGGGCTCAGCTGCGAGGGGGCAGGTGGAAGGTATTATGTAAAGAGTTTCTCTACAGGTCTGTCTAGGACTCATGAGGAATGCTTATGCATTTTGCAATGCATTCTGGTTGTTATTTGTTACCTTGGCTAACTATCTAGTAGGTCTCTAAACCACTGACTTATTTTTTCCTGTGCTTTCTCCTTTTGTTAACCAAAATTTTATGCAAGTTCTGCTTCTGCTATACTGCTTTACATTTTGCAAAGGGTGGGACCTTTCTAAATTAAGTGATTGTACATACCAGGTTTGGCCATCTAACAGAATTTACCTGAAGACTTGGACAAACTAACAGAAGTTGGAACAGCAAACTCTAAATTAGTGTTAGTCTAGTCCAAAATCGTTTGTCAGGATTTGCTTCTGTGTTACCTTTCTCCTTCATTCATTCAATTTATCTGCTGCAGGGGCCAGACTAGAAGCTCATTGCTTGAAGGTAATAGGCCCGAGCTTTAACTCCTGCCTTAGAATCTGAGCCTCCATTTCTAGATGATGGGGGAAGAGGGAGAGGACAGGGGGAGAAAGTGGACTGTTTTTGTAAAAGAAAAGGTTAATGTAATGAAAAGCAAAAATGACCATAACGCCAAATTTCATTAGTATGCCAAATTTGACTTTACATCAGCTTAAAGTTCCATTTAAAATAAAATTTTGCCTTACCATTGTATAAGAAGATACTTGTATACAAAAAAGGCAGATTGTACTCAGGGTGAAAAATGTAGAGAAACGTTCATTAAGCAGTTCTCCTCTCTTTTCTAACCATCAAAAGCTTGCAAAAATGGAACCAGCTGTTGGCCTAGTGGCTATGTCGCTGGACTCCCACGTAGTCGACTGTGGTTTGCGGCTCGGACTTGGTGGCTTAAAACTCACGCTGGGCGTATGTGTGTGCGTGGCCAAGATCCCAAGAGAAGAATGGAGGAGAAGGGATCGTGGCGTGGCCATCCCCACTGGGGGGTAATTTCTCTCTTTCTGTCTCTCTGTCTCGCTCTGCCTGTCTGGCGAGCGCATGCGCCCTATGGCAAAAACATCTCAAAAAGCAAAACAAAACAAAACAAACAAGCAAACAAAACAAACAAATAAACTTGCAAAAATAACCAGTCTAGGATTATCTGTCTCGCCCTATCCCTTACTGGAAAATTACTTCATACATTTGTATTAATATTATCTACTCAATATTTAGTTGAAGTTGCTTTTCCTTATCTCTAGTAATCAATCTAATTTCTAGGAAACCTTCTGTTTGTTGTTATTATCTGTATGACCTAAATGGCTTTGGGGAAAAAAATTATATTTACTATGTAAGCAGTTTACAGAATCATTTTCTTCTTCTGGGAAATAGATTTAATAATACCTTCCCTTTCACATTCATTGGTTGTCAGCTTAATCCCAACACCCTTATAACTAGGCCTGTGCTGATGTGGGGTCTGCTGGGTTTGATTTAAGGAGCCCTGTGTCTGATCAGTACTGCCTACATTTACCTATTTCCTCACTGCTTCCCACCCTTCCCCACTCATTATCATCGTCTCCTATAAAATTGACAGACTAAGAATACCTAAAATGCCTTATTTTACACCATAAATTCATCCATGATTCACTTTAAGGTATTTCCAGCTACATCAATGATAATGGTATGATGAGGTCATACCTATGTAAAAAGAAATCTATGCTTATTTATTTATCTTTTTGAAGAGGTTTTTGCTATAGGATATGAGCACTCACCAGAAAGTGAGACAGAGAGACATAAAGTGAGAAATCACCCTCTCCCCAGGGAAGATGGTCACACCACAATCCCTTCTCCCCCATTATCCTCTAGAGATCTTGGGCACACATGCACACGTGCCCAGCGTGAGTTTAAGCCACTGGGTCCAGGACTCGAACCGTGATCAACTTCTGGTCCCATAAATCTATGATTATTAAACATGTTTTCATCTCATATAATCTGATTAAATGTGATAAAACTTGAAATCAAGTTTGAAAGCTCCTGCCAGCTGTATTTAGTCAACAGATTACAGTGTGAATAAAGGTAGGTTTTTGCTGGCATTTCCTATTTACAAATATGTGTTATTCCTTTTACCTTTTGTGTATAATCCTGAAAAGGAAAAAAGTGATAAAGGTGAATGTTCACAAATGGCATATTTGCATACACACAGGTAGCTTGTGTAGTGGAGAAATACAAAGTCCAAAAAAAAAAAAAAAACTCAT
This sequence comes from Tupaia belangeri chinensis, assembly GCF_000334495.1. Taxonomy (NCBI): domain Eukaryota; kingdom Metazoa; phylum Chordata; class Mammalia; order Scandentia; family Tupaiidae; genus Tupaia; species Tupaia belangeri. The sequence continues at coordinate 477,705 of NW_006198684.1, forward strand.
CAAAATAAGGAAGTATAATGGACTACTTATGGTGTTGAAATATAATTCACATTGATAATGACTTTGTTTATAGGACTTTAATAGCTAAATTGATTACATTTGCAATAATAAATTTCTTCTGTTAATAAACAGTAATTGGAATTTATTTGCTTAAACACCTATGATTACTGATTTCAGTTACCCAATAATGGGAAGTTAAGATTCTACAATTAAATGAATTGTGTCAAGCTTTCATTGGGGGAAAGCACATATTCATTCTTACGTAAAAACGGTCTTAATGCTGGCTTTAAGTAATGAGTTTATTTTAAATTAAAAAGGACAGATGTAATTATGTCAGCATGCCTTTTATGCAGATATGCCTAGTTTTAGTGTGGACCCAGTACATACAGAGTATTTTTTCTGAGGATCATTTCCCCCCTAATACTTCATGTTTTTAAGTGCTTTTAAATAGGTTTTCCTAGGGTCTTTGTCACAAGCACCTTGAGATGAGTGAAAGTGTTCCCCATTTCATAGTTGAATCTGTAGGATTATTAATGATTAAAGTAATTCTTCAAAGTAATGCACACAGGTAGCTGATGTTCCTATGTGCACAATAACTTTATATAGATAGGTTAGCACAGTATTTGGTCCAGAGAAACTGACTCCCAAAAGAAATCGTGAAATATTGAATTAAGTTCCAGTGTGCTACTTACTTGAAAGCTTGTCTTCTAGCCTTTTTTTTTTTTTTGGAGAGGTTTTTGCTATAGGGCGCGTGCGCTCGCCAGACAGACAGAGAGAGACATAGAGACAGAAAGCGAGAAATCACCCCCCAGAGGGAATGGTCACGCCACAATCCCTTCTCCTCCATTCTCCTCTCGGGATCTTGGGCACGCACGCACACGCGCCCAGCGTGAGTTTTAAGCCACCGAGTCCGGGACGCGAACCACGGTCGACTACGTGGGAGTCCAGCGACATAGCCATTACGCTAACTGCTGGTTCCCTCTTCTAGCCTTTTAAGGATGAATACTGGTAATGACGTAACTGACTTGAATTCTATTAGACAGACTCTGTATCCTGGCCTAGGGAAATGGTACTCACATGGCTGTACCAGGGATTTACCATATACGGGGTTGTCGGGAAAGTCATGACACATCTTTACATAGAAAAACAGAGAAATACGGATGCCTTCCCCGATGACCTAATAGATCTATGAAATCGTTCTGTGGGATTAAAATATTGTGCTGCCCAAAGATGTTTCTTCTATGTAAATTAAATCTTTGTCTTGCAGAGTTGTGGGAATTAAACAAGATGAATAATGAAGTATCTAGACCAGTGTCTACTGCATATACAATGTACTCAATACTTTTTTGATACTCATAGTTTCAGATTAAAATCAGTGATTTATGAAGACGAGTAAATTATTCAACATTTTAAAATCACTCAGTAAGTAGCAATAATTTCAAATCATAACTTCTTACCCTTTCACAAACATTGTTACACTGTTTAAAGGCCATGTTTTTCTTCTTTTTTCTCTCTGTGTGCTTCGTAAGATTTATGTGCCAAATTACTTGCTGTGGTGTAACACACATGTCCTTTTCTCTAATTTCTTAGAAGATGTACTCCGTAAAAAAGCTGAAACATCCTCAGCAGGCGTTGTACTTCTCATATCCGTTATCCAACCATAGTACCCAGATTCTGAATGGAACTGCAAAGGGTATGATATAGAAGTCTGTAGAAGTATATGGGGAGGAAGACCACGTTTTTCCTGTTTTCACACAGTTAACTCAACAGAACACTTCTGATAGCAGTTCTGTGGGTCCCCGCGTGCTGCCCCCACCTCATACACCAGGCAATCAAATCTCTAGTGAAACCTATTTTCTAGTGAAAACTCAGTTTTCAGACTATCTCCCTATAGATATTATCAGATTCTACAGGTTAAGATCTTAGTTCTGTCAGACTACCTTCCACTTCAGATGCCAATCTTGAGCCCCAGATTATTGTGTCTGTGATTCTCACCAATCAACTACAAGTTGGGGCTCCCAAGACCATCTCATCAAGTTTGATTAGTTTGCTGACGTGGTACACAAAACTCAGTGAAACACATTGCTTACATTTGTTACAAAGAATATTAGGAAGAATTCAGATGGAAGAGATGTATAGGGCAAAGTATATGGGATGGGATGTTAAGTTTCCATGTGTTCTGGGAATTTTATAAATGTGTTGAATGTTAGAGTCAATAATGAAATATGCTTCCAGGATAAAAAATATCGGTACATACACCAAAGGTAATAACAATGCATATAACATGTCAGAACTGTATACAAGTTTTGACTAAACTTCCTCTAGGAACCTCCACATGTTCATGAATCTGAATGCTCTCTAAATCCAATTCTTGGAGGAATTATTTTTTTTTAATGGAGGTTTCATTACGTGGGCATAATAGATTAAATAACTGGCTACTGGTGATGGAGTCAATTTTCAGCCTTTCTCCCAGAGATTGGGGGATTAAGACTGAAAGTTTCAACTTGAATCGTATGGTTGGTTCTCCTGGCAAACAGCTTCACCCCTTAGTTGTTCAGAAGCTCCCAGCCATCAGGCATTTCATACAAAAAGAAACTAATCACCTTGGCTATTGCAAAGGCTTTTAGGCTGTGTGTCAGGGATCAAGGACAGACACCAAATGTATATTTATTTATTTATTCTTTTTTTTTTTTAAGAGAGGTTTTCACTCTAGGGATCATGCACTCATCAGAGAGAGACAGAGAGACAGTGAGACAGAAAGCCAGAAATGACCCCCCAGGGTGGATGGCCACATTGCAGTCCCTTCTCCTACAGTCTCTTTTTAGGATTTTGAGCATGCATGCACATGTACCCAGGGTAAGTTTGAATCCACTGAGTCTGGGACTTGAACCATGGTTTACATGGGAGTCCAGCGACGTAACCATTACTCCATCTAGTGGTCCCCAAATGTATGCTACTTCTTACAATATCATAGGAGGTTTGCTGGGTTGTCACCAACACTGCTCCCATGAGTTTGCAGCAAAACATTGAGCAGGGCAGCTAGACTAGGAGTTGGGCTGGGTGAGAAGTAAGTATAAAGAAGGACAAACTGGAACTTTCTGGCACATTTGGGTCTGCCCCTCACAGATTCTAATTAATCTAATTAAATGGCATGCAAATTTCTCAAGTGGTAAACCTGAACTTAAAATCATACAAAGAAGTGAATCTGGAAAATCACATTTCCAGTGTGTTTCAACTGAAATGGCGTAATACCATCACATGAACATAACTGAGCCATTCCAAAGAGTCTTTCAAAGTTCTATCAATGTATAACCCCATCATTATATGAGGTTTCTCTTGCTCTGTATTCTTAGTAGCATTTCATCTGGCAGACTTTCCTTTTGCATATTTAGTAAGTGTAAAAAAGCATTTGTTATAATGTATATTTTCCTTATTATAGAGGTTAAACATCTCTCAGATACTTAAAGTGCATTCAAATTTCCTCTTCTATAAAATATCTATTAATGGGATTTTGATCTTTTTTTTCTAATTAGCTTATCCTCTTTTTTCTTAGATATTTATAGGAGTTCCTTTTATATTCAAATAATTATGTTTTAGAAGTATCTTTTCTTTTTATAAAAAAATACTAGTATGTTCATGTTTCTCTTATTTTGTTCTGGTATTTATTTATTTATTTTTTTAACTCCAACACGTCAAAGATTTAGTCACTTCTACTCATAAAGTAGTTTTACTTTTGGAGAGTTCATTTTTTTCTTAAGTAACAGTAAAAACTTCAAACTGTCTCCCCTACTTTGAATTTGCTTTATGCTAAAGAAAAGCGTAGTTAGAGATTTGACTGGTTATTCAGTTTTCTTTCATTTCTTAACCTGTTGCGAGTTGAGTAGCTACGATTTCTGAGCACTTCATTATGTGAGCACAATGAACTTAGAACCAAGTAAGGGCAATTAAGAAAGAAATTTTTATTTTACTTCCCAGGTCTTATCTTGATTTAATTCTAGGGTTTTCTGGAATTAGTGGATATGAACATGCTTATTCTCTTTCAGTAATAGTTCTGCGGCCTTGGACTTTCCAAGATACGTGTGATGTTTTCTTTTTTCCTCTAGCCCACCGAAGTTATCTAGTCATTGGGAATCTGACGTCCATTTTCTCTGTCATGATCATATCACTCTTATACCCTGGCCTTTGGCACAACTTCAGAGAGCTCCGGACCACTTTGCTCTAATACCTATTCTCACCCATTTGTAATATTCATGCATTACTTGCCCCCATGTTAAGTGGAAATAAAGGTTTCTCTTATGGCCATCATTTTTCTTTCCCTTTCATGCTCTGGCAGATAGATCCATCCTCCCTAACTTTATATTTTTCAAGAGTCATCTTTGGTTAACATCATGACCATATCTTACCCCTTCATCCCCAATGCCAAGAAGTTCATACACATGTACGCACTTGGCATAGCTCCTTTAAATGATCTCTTACAAGGGCTGGCAGGCAGTGTGGTGGTTAAAGGCACTGGACTTCCACATGACCAATTGCCTTGAGCTCTGGACCTGGCAGCTTGCATTCTCACTTTCCCTCTCTCTCTCTCTCTCACTCTGTCCCTCTCTGGTCAAATTAAAATTAATTAATATGTTAAATAACATTATTCTTTAAAAAAATTTTCTTCAAGCAAGATTAAGCTAGGGAAAAAGCACTTTCTGCAAAGGAGAGAGACGTTCACAGTACTTTCTAATCTACTCTCCCAACTTCTTCAAACTCAACTCAGTTTTATTCCTGACTGGGTTTTAGAATAAAGATCTGAAAAACAATTTAAGATACTTCTTAAAGTTTTTTTTTTTTTTTGGCAAATTTTCTTTAGAGTGTGGGAGAACATGTCACACAATCAAGGCATTTTATATCCTCGATCGAATCTAAAATAAAAAAAAAAGTCTCATATTAACCTTACAGTATATATAACAAATAAAAACTGCCAGGTGGAGATCACCAGATAGTATAATGGTTATATCTCTGGACTCCAACATAGTCAACCCTAGTATAAGTCCTGGACCAGGTGGCTTAAAATTAATGCCAGGCACATGTACATGCATGCCCAAAAACCCAAGAGAAGAATGACAGAGAAGGGATTGTGGAGATGGTTTCTCGCTTTCTGTTTCTGTCTTTCTCTGTCTCTCTGGTGAGTGCATGTACCTTGTAGCAAAATCTCTCTAAAACAAACAAATAAACAAAAAAAAGCGCAAAACTGCCTGGCACCTATTATATGTTTAAAAAACGAAGTACTTTAATTTGTGATTGTCATTTCATGGAAAAGACATTGAGTTAGATTTTCCAAGACCAACTCTCAATTTTAATCTTAGATACTGAATTGGAAATTCTACCATTTTTGATGCTTGAATTTGTGTTTAAAAATCTTTGTCAAGGAAATGACTTAAAAATAACTGAGTTTGTTTCATTGGTCTCTGAACAAACTTTCCAGAAGTAGAAAGGTGTATCTTTTCTTCCCTCTCCTATTGTGGGATCCTACTGAAGCCTATCCCACCTACTCCACTCCATTTTAAAGTCAAAGATAAAAGGATTCCATTTATAAACCTAAAATGTATTTTCTCTTTGCAAACTTACCCAGAAGTCAAACTCCTAACTAAGTTACTTCTTATCTCTCAATATTTGACTCAATTCAGGCTTGGGTAAATTTTTTTTTTTATTATGTTGGTGATTGCATATTCAGGGAGACTACAAATAGTTCATGGAATATGGAACTAAAAATTTACTTATTTTTGTGCAAAATTTTGAAAAGTATTGTTTTCCTGAAATGTGCATTTTCCATTAAGTTTTTGAAGACCTTTTGTATGATAGTAATTTTTCTCTCAGTCAGGTATTACATTAAAGAAGTAGAACAACACAGGAGAGAACACTTGCATTTCTGTCTCAGTTGGGCTTGTGACGGGGCTTGAGTCCTGGCTCGGATAATTACCCAGGGAAATTTTGGGCGGGTTATAGACCTGTCAGTTACATGGTTATTTTCTCTTTGACCACTTGCCTTAGCCCAAACTCTAAGTCTGTTTCTTTCTAGTCTTTTCCTTGCTCTAAATCTCTTGCATCCTACATCCTCTGGAACTCAATGGTTTAGGTGTAAGCCAGTCACGTACTATAGCTAACTCATGCCAGCTTCCGAGAGCTAATTGTGTACAACTCTTCCCAACTCCAGTTTAGTGAAACAGCACTGGTAGACTGAAAACAACCATGAAGGTTGTTATTACACCACAGTTAATTGAAATTTCTGATATTGATGTTTAGTTTTTGTTTTGAAAGTGATTTTCTAATCATTTCACATATCAACCTATTTCTGGTGTGCCTGGTGGGAGGTACTGGCCAGGAGATCAGATTGCAAGAAGGAAGAAAAGTTGAGACACTTTTCCCCTAATTCCTTCTTATTTCAGTGCCCCATTTTTGAAAGTATCCCCTCAAGTTCTCTCCTACAGCTCTGTATTGCAGGCCCACCTGCCTAGAGTCAGGCCTCAGAGTAAATATGATAATGTCATTTCATCCCTGTCCCTTTAGCCCTAGGGCTTTGTCTGCTGCTGTCACTGTTGCCTTCACACCCTTCACAGGTTTCCTTGACACTGCCCACCATTCTGTAAGTAGGACCTTCATTAAATCCCATTTGAACCATCTGGCATGAATTCTGTTTCCTTCCCGGCCATGAATGATGCATCAATCATGACAGATATTCCGAAATCATCCAATGCAGCCTCAGAATTTTGCTAAATATAGTGACCCTGACAGTTTCTATCATTGTGTGGGACTTGGTATACAGGATAGGATGCCTTTACAACCTAGACCTGCCTTTACAGTCTATGGAATGGTGATCGTTAGCCTGGTAACTAAGTACAGCAGACTTTCTGAAACTATGCATGTTTCTCATTTTCATATTGACTAATTAAAAATTAAAAAGGTCAGATATTTAGCTTTGGGAGACATCCTAACTATCTTCTAAGTCTAGGTACATGTAACATTTTTTTCTTTCCTTCAAATCACAATGGTTTTCAGTCTGTTAAGAATCTAAGAAACTTTGTAGTCATTACTTCGGTAATGTGCCCCCAGAGAGCTCACAGACTGACATGATTTTATGAGGGGCAGGAAGAATGGGAATTTATTTTGATATTTTATAAAAATTCAGTTTTCATGAGAGACACAAGAAGGATGTTAGTATTTGCTCCCCCTTTCACAAGCTCTTAGTCACTAAAAACCACTGTGTGTCAAATAAGGTAAAATTCAGATTTTAAAAAAAAAAAAAAAAAACAAGCCAGAATTTTAGTGGATGTGGCATCCTTTATTGTCATATTTCCTTTGTAAAGGTCGATTTACTTGGCAGATGATAAACTGTACATAATTTATTTCTGAGATTAAAGAAAGAAAAATAAAAACTACCTAAAGACCATATGTCAATTGGAAATATTTTACATTATGATTCTCAGGAAACTCATTTCCTTTCCATTTTTATTCTCAGTTTTGATTCTTGTATCAACATACTTCTGTGTAACCTGTATACCTGTATACCTCTCGGATAGTTTTGTGTCTGTTGTCTTTATCACTTCAAATAATAGTAATTTATTTCTATAGATGACAGTGGAAAAGTCTCATTTCTCATTCTGGGGACCTTTCTAATTTCTAGTACTTCATGCTTAGCTGCATTAAGAGATTAAAAAAATAATGGTTCTATGGAACTCAAAATGAGGACCAATGTCAAAATTATACCTATAAATCCCATGTATGATTTTTGCAAAAAAAAAAAAATATATATATATAAATATATAAAATTTTTTCTACTGGTTCTTTCTTTGGAAAACCCTGAATAATACAGAATTAGCTTTAAATAATAAAGCTTTTGAAATAATTTTGCTTTTATCATAGTAACCTAATAATATCAAACACCTTAGTCTAACAGTCCTAATAATTTTGAATTAAAAAATATTTATGGAGTACCCACACAATGAAAGATACTTGTAGCATATTTCTGGACATGTTTTTCAATGTGAGACCCCAATTACTATGGTCTATGTTAGGCTCTTTTTCCTTTTAGAAATTCAAAATAGGGGCCAGCAGGTGGCATAATTGTTACACCATCGGACTCCCACATAGTTACTGTGGTTTGAGTTCCAGACCTGGTAGCATAAAATTCAGGTTAGCTGCATGTGTGCGCATGCCGAAAATTTTGAAAGGAAAACGGAGAAGAAGGGATTGCAGCATGGTTATCCCCTCTAGGTGGTGATTGCTATTTTACTGTCTCTCTTGGGAGTGCTCATGCCCTATAGCAGAGGTCTCTTTACAGATACACACATGTGCACATGTGCACACACACACAGACATTCAAAATAATTGAATTCATACTTATAATTGTCTTTTTTATCACCATTTAGTGTTTACTTAGGATTATTCGTTCATTGACTTTATTTTTTTTTACAATTACATACAGTTCTAAAGATATTGTCAAAAGCAAATCCAGAAGATTAATTAATGTTACAGGTATATAATAACTTATCAAATTAAATGGCCCATAGGCCCATGGAACTGAACTACTCTTTAGGATTAATTAGTAGAATCATAGTAGAGATGAAATTGCTGTCTTATGTTTAAAGATGGTGATTTTCAACTATAAATGAATAAGTCTTTTAAAATCATTTTCCTTAACAACGTCTGAACATTTTTCCCATGAACATTGATACGCATTGAGCATGTGTTTACAAAACATGTTTCTGTTAACAGAAAAGTTAAATTAGGCCTGAGACCATCAGATGGCATGATGATTACATTGCTGGACTCCCACAGAGTCAACCGTGGTTTGCATCCTGGACCCAATGGCTTAAAACTCAAAGTGAATATATGTGTGTGTGCCCAAGATCTGGAAAAGGAGGAGAATGGATTGCGGTGTGGCCATCCCTCCTGAGGCAGGGGATCTCTTGCTTTCTGTCTCTGTCTCTGTCTCTCCAGCTAGCACATGCACCTTATAGCAAAAAGTGCTCTCTTTAAAAAAATAATTAAATTAGACCTTAATGGACTATTGGGAAAAAAAAAAGTGTTTCTATAAAACCACTCATTAAGAGTGAACCAATGGCTTCTTTAATAACATTATTGACAGTTTCAACTTGGAACAGTTCAACTTTTAAAACTTTTCAGCTTTAAAGGGTGTTGAATCAATCAATACTCATTCAGTAGAAACTGAAAGTTTGAATTTTAGTCTCATCTAGGGCTAGCAATATGGTGTAAAATATATCTATGTTCTGTGAAGTTTGGTAGGTTAAGTGTATTAAATGCATTTTCAACTTATGGGTTTAATAGGATATAACTTTATCGTAAGTTAAGGAGCCTTGATAATCTTACCTGAAATATTTTTATCTCATTGCTCATAGATTCATATATCTGTGAATTAAAGGTATTAAGGCCTATTGCAATGATAAACAATCAGGAAAACCCAATAACTCAGGCCCAGTCAATAGGTGGCAACTCAGAAAAATTTCAGATGAAACAGACATAAACTTTATAAATTAAGATTGTTTGTAGTCAATATCTTTTATAAAACTGAAAAAAATTCTTTAATGTTAACAGGAAACTTTACACTTAGACTTTGTAACTAATTGCACACAGGTAGGATGAAGCAGATATAAACTTTATAAATTAAGACTGTTTGTAGTCAATATCTTTTATAAAACTGAAAAAAATTAATGTTAACAGGAAACTTTGCACTTAGCCATTGTAACTAATTGCACACAGGTAGGATGAAGCAGTTTAAAGTAGGTCCATGGTCATACTTAACAAAATATAACAGAAAATCAGAATAAAAAACATCAAAGAGGTAGAACATACAAGTATTAGACATTTTTTTGAGGAGGGAAGACCTTTCAGAGTTGAGCTGAGGATTTGTAGACATTTTCCCCCCGGGGCTGGATTTCATTTCTTAGTGCTGAGGAAGGGCTACTGTTCAGTGTCGGCGATTGAAGGATTCAACAGGAACAAAAGAACCCAGCTGTGCTTTGAACAGTTGTACATGGCTGGTGTGACAACATAGAGAATTCAGGATTTCAACAGGACATCTATCCCAAGATTTCTGAATTTTGAGCTACCATGCTGGTTAAAGGGCTAATCAAAGTTTCTAGAATTGGACTGTCCCATGCAGTATCCACTAACCACATAAAATTAGCACTTAAAATGGGGCTACTGCAGGAACCAGCAGTTAGCGTAATGGCTATGTCGCTGGACTCCCACGTAGTTGACCACGGTTCGTGTCCTGGACCTGGTGGCTTAAAACTCACGCCGGGCGCGTGTGCGTGCGTGCCCAAGATCCCGAGAGGAGAATGGAGGAGAAGGGATTGCGGTGTGAACATCCCCCCTGGGGGGTGATTTCTCGCTTTCTGTCTCTATGTCTCTCTCTGTCTGTCTGGCGAGCGCACGCGCCCTACAGTGAAAATCTCTCTCAAAAAAAAAAAAAAAATGGGGCTACTGCTATAAATGATTTTCAAAGACTTAGTACAAAGATTAAAAATATATATGTTGGGACCAGTCGATGGCAGAGTAGTTACATCTTTGGACTCAATTTTCAAAGATTTAGTACAAAGATTAAAAATATATGTGTTGGGACCAGTCGATGAGTAGTTACATCTCTGGACTCCCATGTAATCAACTGCAGTTCAAGTCTTAGACCCACTGGCTTAAAATTCATGCCAGGCATGTGGGTATGCATGCCCAAAATCCTTAGAGGAGAAGGGATTGTGTCATGGGCATCCCCCATGAGGGGTGATTTCACACTTTCTGTCTCTCTTGTGAGTGCATGAGCCCTATAGCAAAAATCTCTCAAAAAATGTTAAGTATAATGTTTCAATAATCTTTATATTAAGGAATATGGCTTATTTAATCATTTCAGTAGTGTACTACATTAGATTAGATAAACTACATTATTAAAGTTTTCTGTATCTCTTTTAAATATGGCTACTCATACAGGATATAGATTAAGGGTCATGGCAGAGACCATGTTCTGCACCTGATTGCAAATAGTACACTGACCTGTCTGGTAGCTTTAGTTCAGTTAAATAACATTTTCCAAGCTTTGAGATGATTTTTAGAATTGCCTTAATTCTAAGATAGTAAAAAAGATAGTAAAGTAAGACAGTAAGAAAAGGATTCACTCAACTTCCTGATACACACATGCACACAAATGTATGCCTGTATTTTATCAGTGTTTACCAAAAATATTTTTATCAACACAATACCATGTCTGTCTTCCTCAGAGAAATTAAACATTATTATCCTCACATATTTGAGGATTTAATTTCTCAATTTAAGTTCATTATATGAGAATAAAGACATTTGAACTCACACTATTTTACCACTAGTGCTGTTTGTTGTTGTTGTTGTTGTTGCTCTATCTCACAATAGAATTGTTAGAGTACATAAGACCCCTTGACATGAACTCGTTCTGCCAAAATGGGATATTTTCTATCATTTCAACAGGTTGTGTCAGTAATAGCAACATCTGTGAATTATATCATAGCTTTTTTTAGAAATGGTTTTTGCAGAATTAAAGTACAATATTAGAATTGGCTTTTTAGATGACTAAAAGGAAAAACTGCTGTTGAGTGAAAGTTTTGGGGGTGAATATTTCCAGATTACAGATTTAAATATCCAACTGCCTATATGCACATCAAATTCACTATGTTTGAAACTGAACTCTGTTCTCCTCTTCTCCCTAAACGTGCTCTTCATAGCTTCTATATGTCAATAAAAGGCCATTCCAGATTCCCTAGTTGTTCAAGTAAAAAATAAATAAATAAAAGGTTTTTCTTAATGCCTTTTTCTCACACTCCATACAAAATCAGTAAATCATGTTAATACTTCTTTAAATGATATTCAGTGTCAAGTCCCTACGTTCTCTTCTGTTGCCACATCACTATAGCTGACTTTTGACTCGATTACGAAAGAGACTTCTTACTGGTTGGTCAGACCAGTTTGCCGCTATTCTCAAATCAGCCAGAGCAATCATAGGCAGAAATTTTTGTTTATCTTGTGACTCATGCTCTCCTGAGCCTGGAAAAATCCTGGCACATTACAGATTGTCAATGATTTTTCACTGAGTGAACGCATGAATAATTGAAAAAGCCTCTTCCATCAATCTGCATTTTCTTTATCTCTAAGGCTCTTTCCTGTTTAAATGAACTGTGTTTCTATACCTACTTCTAAAAAAATAATCAGAATTTAATTTTGAAATGTATTAAGTCTATTGTCTATTTCATACTTCCTTTAATTGCCACTATTTTTTTTAAGAGATTTCTTGCTATAGGGCGCGTGCGCTCGCCAGACAGACAGAGAGAGACATAGAGACAGAAAGGGAGAAATCACCACCCAGGGGCGATCGGCACGCCACAATCCCTTCTCCTCCATTCTCCTCTCGGGATCTTGGGCACGCACGCACACGCGCCTGGTGTGAGTTTTAAGCCACTGGGACCAGGACGCAAACCGCGGTCCATTACGTGGGAGTCCAGCGACATAGCCATTACGCTAACTGCTGGTTCCCAATTGCCACGTTTTCTAAAAAAGCAAAACTTATTTGACTTTTTTGATATTTGAATTAGAAAGTATATAAAGTAATATATAAATTTGTTTTATATTAATTTCCATTATTAGTTTCTATTAGCAATTACATATTTTTCATTTCATTTTATTATAGAGAATTTTATAAAATAACAAGCTATTTGATCATCAGTTCTTTATTTTTTGAATGTTTCTATTTTTTGAATAATTGCTCCTAAATACTATTTCTGCATAAATATTTTGTTTCTAACATTATTTTCTAAGTGTGAATTATAAATACAGACATATGCACACACTTGAAAAATACTTTGTCTAACTAATTCCCAGAAAGTGAACACAAGCTATTTCATGTGATTACATCAAATGTGTTTATGTGTACTTTGATTTTTCCATTTCTTAATTTTTATGCTAGAATAAAGTAAATATCATGAGGCCTGGAAATTCAAAAATACTGGAACTTGACTTTAATATTCTTCTCCTTGATAAGATTATTGAAGAGAGATTTATATAAGAAAAAAAAAAAGCAGACTTGAAAAAAAAGCAGACTTTATAGATTTGGAAGCTGTTTTAGAACTCAAAGTACAGAACTATAACCCAAGGAAAATAAGAGTAACATGCCCATATTCATGCATGGCTTTCAGGCCTTACAACCACCTTGTGGGCCAGCAAAAACTGAGCTGAAGGGTGTAATTATGCAGCGTAGCACAAGTTACTGATCAATTGTATTAACACAACTTTCCTTTGTGGAGTAGAACAAAGCAATGAATTTTGGGGAAATGGACTTCCTTTTCTCAAAGGTCAAACAATTCTCATTCCATATGATAAAATATTTCCTGCAGCAATCATCAGGTTGTTGTGAGCTGAGATGATTTTTTTTTTTCCGTATCAGCAATAGTATGTTTATCAAATGTGTTATTCAAAGACAAAATCAGTAAATACCACTTCACCACACATGGAATGAATTGTTCTTGAGAACTAGAACAAAGCAAATGAAATTGGGATTATTTTGTGATAATGTCCTTTGTCCAGAGATACATGGGGCACAATTATATATAAATTCAGTGTCACCTTGATACAAATGGGAACACTTTCTAGCCTAAGCTTGAAAATCTGGACAAAACAAAGTGACTAGCAATTACACAAAAGTAATACAGGCCTGGCATACTAATGACGTGGGAACTTAAAGAAGTAAAAATCAAAATATTTAAGTAGGGCCTACAGTACATGGTGAAGCAAGGTGCCTTGGAAGCTGAATCTCATGTGACACTGAAGTTTGAATCCCAGGCCTGATGGCTGGAAACACACACCAGGCACATGTGCATGCATGCCCTAACTCCTGGCATGATGGAGAAATAGGAAAAAAGAATTGTGGATGAGCACATCAGATTGAGGAGTTCTCTCTCTCTTTCTCTCTGTCACATGCATGTGGCCTCTGACACAATGACTAAATGAATGAATGAATGAAGCAAGCAAGACTGGTAAATCAAAGAAGAAAAAAAATTCAACATTTTGAAAACTTCACTAAAGTTATCTGTACGGAAGTAAGATATTATCTTTCCTGCTTTGTTTCGTGTTATATTTGGGCTCCAATACCTGTAGCATACTTACTTGACTCTTCACTGAAACTAAGAGCAAATGCATATATATTATCTTAGTTTATATAAATCATTTGATTCTTATTTACACTGAAATCCATTTTTATATTGCCTCCTCAGTTTTTTTGGTTTTCTTTTTTAATTTCAGTTGCATTGATCTGTATTTTCCTCCTTACTATCATTTGTCTTTGGGTACTTGCCTTCTTGACGTTGTGTATACAGTCAGCCATTTCTAACCTCCTCCAGAGCATTTTAACACACAATTGTCTTTTTTAAATCAATGACTTTAACGATCTTCAGATCTCTGAAAATGCATTTTAATTCTACTAACTTTGTAACTCTGTAATGTATTAAGAAATCTTGAAAACAGCTGATGAAACAAAATTTCAGAAGAGCTGTGCTATGAATTTATTAATGAAAAACTCAGAGGATAATAGTTTTATCAATCTATGGTAGGATATTATTATTAATATAATTGCATGGTGGGTTGCTGAAATTACAGGGCTGAGAATCAAAATAATTATAGGCATTTTAGGATATTATCAGACTCTTTTTTTCTTAAATGATGCTCAAGCCCAGTATGTAAACTGATGGTTGAGAGGATTTTCTGCCTTTTTAATTCTATAAAATACAAGGTAAGAGAGCAATAGACGAGGTTAGAATTCAACATCACATCAACTTACTCTGTCTCACAGAAATTGTGATTTCATGTGAGATAGCTAATATTGCTGAGTCTCTGTTGCTTCATTTGTAGAAATAGAACAACGACAACATACTTGCTGAGTTCTCTCTTCTTTCTTAGGGCTGGCTCTGTGGCACAGTGGTCACAGGGAGTCAGATCCCACATGGCTGACTACAATCATAGGTGGCATGGTAGAGGAGGGATAAAAAAATGATGAAGCTCTTCTTCCACCAGTCATCTTATTGTCATCTCATTCATTCTCTGCCCACCCTGAGTCTCTTTGCCTGCTCTGTCCACTGGATATTCACAACAGTTGAACTCAGCCTCAAGATGTGTCTGGTGTTTCTGGTCTTACTTACATTTGTTTTTGAACTTATTACCTGGAATCCATCTTAATCTTTTTTTTTTTTTTTTTTTTTTTTTCCTATAATGTCACTAGAGTTCATCTTGGATGTGATAACTTATAACCTTGCCAGTTCACCATCTTGGTGGAATCCAAGGTGCCCTGGAACATGTCCGACTTCTGTGTTGGTATCGTTAAGTATCCACTGATGTGTGCTCCTGGCCATGGCTTGTGATGACCGTACTCCATCCCAGCCCCCTAAGTGCCAACTCTGCCTGTTCCTTGCATCAGCTCCCACCAGTCCTGTAAAGTATTTAAGACTATAAAGAGTATAATACATCATAGAATATATTTTTAAAAGCAACTGGAGTAGAATGGAGCTTCTTAGGTAATTGTACTCCTACTCATTTTCTTAGGTTAATTCTCCCGTTAGTGAAAAGGAGGAGAGGGCAGGAGAAATAATACCCAGATTGTTTTCTCATCTGTAGCCTGTTTCATATTTTCAGTGTATTGAGCACATGACCATCATATTGTGTCAGGGTGGGGCGCTTAAAGGTCTCTATTCCAGGTTCTTTTTTGTTACTGTGAACTCAGAAAGTGGTTAGTTGGATGACTATGAAATCCCAGAGAATATAAACATACAGAAATATTTTTCTTAAAAAAGTTAGGTGTCCATTTTCTGTGGGGATTTGTGCATATTAGGAATGGGTTTGGATGAGGATTGAGGTGTTAAATCATAATCAGTTCCTGTGCACACACACAAAAAGAGTAACAATTGGCAAATGCCTAGCACAGCTGCATTATTGCCTATAAAAACGGGAATGAAGCAAACTCATATCTGGTGTAATTGAGATAGTGAAGCCCTTATTCTCTGCCTCCAGAAATGATTTTTACTCATCATCTGTAATGTGAATAGCGTCTAAATGGCTCTACGAGACATTTGAAATTTACGTGGTTTGATGCAATTTTTAAAAAATATCTAAAGCAGCATTAAAAATAGCCAAACTAAGAGATTAAAATATGCTATAGTCTGACCTGTAACTCCATGTCAGGAAAGATTTACCTTAGAGCAACATCTGAAACAAAGTGCTAGTTTAAGCTTTACAGTTATTTTTTTTAGAGCAAATCAGTAAAAATATCAAGGGAAGATATAATTGGCACATTCAGTTTTAAAACTTAGGAAAACTTAGGATCAGTTAGTGTGAGACGTGCTAACTCACAGGCACAAACATGTTTATATATGGAATTAGTAGGTATCTTAAAATTTACTCTTAGTAATAATGATAATATCTGTGCTTTAATTTCAAGCTGAGCTCTTTTATAAAGTGTTCAATACCTCTTGCCCAACTTCATGATGCATCTTTAGGTATGTGAAATTTCTTTAAAAAATGACAATTCCAAATCTATTGGCATAGAATCGAAAAGTTGCAACAGTGGCAAACTTTCAAAATAAGAATATTCTGCCTTGGGTTATGTATCTTCTTAGGGGTTTTAAGTTCCCACCAGAAATTTTCTACTGTTTGTCTACTAATTTTCTTCTGTTGTAGCTCTAGATAAAGGGATCCTTTGATTTTTCTTTTCCAAAATATACACTACAAAAAATGTATAGATAAGTTTTTGTTTGTTTTATGATTTTTTGCCATAGAGCATGTATGCTGGCCAGAGAGTGAAAGTGAGAGGGAAAGTGAAAAATCACCCGCTAGGGGATGGGCATGCTGCTTTCCCTTCTCTTCCTTTCTCCTGGAATTTTGGGTATACATGCACACACACTCAGCATGATTTTTAGGCTGCAATGTCCAGGACTTGAATTGCTATCTGCCATGTGGAAGTCCAGTATCTTAACAACCACGCCACCTACTGGTGCCAATACGTTTTGATTTTTAAGAAAAGGGTCTTTCAGTTCTGCAGTGCTTTTCTTTCTTCTCTGCTATTTTCACTTGTGCTTAAGTTATTGATACATTGAA
The DNA here is from genome assembly GCF_000334495.1 of Tupaia belangeri chinensis. Classification (NCBI taxonomy): domain Eukaryota; kingdom Metazoa; phylum Chordata; class Mammalia; order Scandentia; family Tupaiidae; genus Tupaia; species Tupaia belangeri. The sequence goes on from NW_006198684.1 coordinate 494,862, forward strand.
TTTGTTTTTTAAAACCCAAGATACTGTTTAATCAATGTCTAGCTTTTCTTATCCTTTTCTTGTGTTCTGGCAACTGACATAACCAATTTCTCTCCACTCAATAAAAATGCAGAATTTAAGGAACATTTCGATTGAAGCCTGCTTTCTCCACCCTCATGGTTGTGATGGCAGTTACTACAAAGGATGGACATATAAAGATGAAGAAAATCTCTCTCTCACTCTGGAAGTTTCTCTGAAAATTATTGATAGGCATATTAATAGAAAAAAAAAGACATACGGTTTTGAGTGTACATGCATGTATATGGGAGCCACAGAAAATATGAACTCCAAAATAAACCAAATGATCCAGCCAGTGGTGATAGTTAAGGCAGTTGGTTCCCACGTAGCAGACTTTGCAGTTTGAGTCCCAAAGATGGTGACTCGAAAAACATGCCAGGAGCAGACACCATGTATGCCCACAATCCCCAGAGGAGAAGGGATTGTGATGTTATCATCCCCTCTGAGGAGTGATTTCTCACTTTCCCTCCCTCCCTCCTTCCCCCTGGCAAGCACTTACACCCTATAGGATGGCTGTGGTTTAATTACCTTTCAGAGAAGAGATGGAAATTGTGCAGTGGTGAATGGACCCTATATTTGGTCTTTTGTGAATGATTGTTTCTGGGTGCAGGACATGACCAAGTTACTGAATGGTAAGGGGTGGGGAGTGGGGATGAAACTGCACAGGAACAAAGCTTGTCTTATACAAATAAAATTTCTTAGGTAATCTCTCAGAACTACCCTAAGAGTAGGTGTCCTGGGTATAGAGAACTTGCCTTTCTAGAGTCTGGTTTCATGAGATTCTTAGACATTGCATTTTTTTTTGGAAAGAACTCTCAGTGAGGTAAGTAAATCCCAGAGAGATCTACTCCTGTGTTTGGGGTAGAGGAGAAGAGACAGGTTCAGAGACCTCAATTGTACATCTAAGTATCTTGGCATGTCTGAGTGCCAGTCTTTAGGGTGTCAATTTCTGACACTCGACATTCCTTTGTCTGGAACTTGCCTAGAAGTTTCATATAATAGAAGCTGCTTTTGTTGCTATAGGGAAATAAATGGGTTTGGTTAGGTGTGAAGCAAAAGAGCTTATTAAATTAGTCCCTTATTCCTTGGAAAGAATAGGCCAGTCCAATTAAACAGTTGTGTTTTATTCGGAAACATGGTGTTGTGGATGTGCTTCCTAAGCTAAGCCTTTATATGGTATAAGTAAACAAGTGCTTCAAGTAAGAAGCATTTTAAGGAAGGAAAGAAAACACCATTAATGTTTGGACCAGTATATGATTCTAGAGGGTAGCCATCTGAGAAAATTTTAGATGTTGGCCCCAAAACAGATTTAATTTACAGCATTTCATGGTTAACAATTTGGATATTTTAACGGTTGTCTATCTACAAGTCATCATGGTAATTTTTCTTCAAAAGCACTTTGGCCAGTTTAAGTTTGTAGTGCCTCTTACTACATGTAGTCAAAAATAAATTTAGAATTCAGCTAAAATTGTTAGCAAATAGTAAAACTCAAGAACAAGAACAGGGCTAGAACCTAAAAACCAATGCAATAAAGGTTTGTTTTTATTCCCCCTTCCTTGGAACATAATATTTTTTCTCTAAAGTCCCTATTTTTATAAAAGATAATCACAGTAAATCTAATTTATTTAGAAAATGAGTTTAATATTTGCCCTGATTATTTACATAAGTACAATTAAAGTTGGCTTTGCTGGAATTTTTTTTTTTTAAAGAGGTTTTTACCTAAGGGTGTGTGCTCACCAGAGAGAGAGAGAGAAACAGAGACAGAGAAAAAGTGAGAAATCACCACCTTGGGGGATGGCCATGCTGCAATCTCTTCTCCTCCTGGGATATTGGGCATATGCACATACTTGTTGGTTTGAGTTCTAAGCCACCAGGTCCAGGACTCACACTGTGGTTACCCATGTGGAGTCCAGAGATGTAACCACTACGCCATAAGGACCCCCATTTTAGAGTTTTAAAAGTCCCTTCAAACTAGAAAGTCAAGCAGAGGACTTGCTATCTAATTGCACCTGTATAATTTGGGTGAATTTCTTCTATCTTAAAGTTTTCCAAAATATCTGGATCCAGACAAAATATGTCTTTTTTAATATTAATTTTTCCTTATCATGAAGCCAGGAACCCTGTAAGGGAATCATATCAAAAAGTTATAGGCTTTTATTGGCTTTTACATTATCCTTAGTTTTTAGCTGTCTGCTCATATCTGAAGATAAGGCATTTCATTAACAGTTCTGGCTATATCACCAATGTTTTTAATGTCTGTTATAAAGTGACAATTTTTTATTGATCTTATATAAATAACTATACTGTCATAAAATTAAGAATATTTATTGGTAGTGTTACAATTTGGAGGGGTTAGGTAGTGAGAAAGATAAATGTCTTAATTTTGTTTTTAAACATAGACTTATCAAACTAGTATAAGCTATAGATGGCTTACACAAAAAAATGTGGAAAACAAAACAAAAAAAGTAATACTTTAACCAAAAGGTTATTTTAAAAATTAATTTTTAACCATATGTAATTCATTATTATCTGACTCATTGAATTACTAATTTTTCATTAGAATTTTGGAAATTTAAGAATATGGTTATAAATTTATCAGAAACCTGTATATAAAAGTGCTTAGGGGGGCTGGCAGGTGGCATGATGGTTAAAGGCACTGGACTCCCACATGGCCAAATGTGGTTTGAGTCCCAGACCTGACTGCTTTCTCTCTCTAGGTTGCTCTCTGATCAAAATTGAAAAATAATGATAATAAATAATTCTTCTAAAAAAGAGGACTATGGAACCAGCAGATGATGTAATGGCTACATTGCTGGACTCCCATGTAGGTTCGAGTCCTGGACCCAGTGACTTAAACTCGCACTGAGCGCATGTGCATGTCTGCTCAAAATCCCAAGAGGAGAATGGAGGAGAAGGGATTGTGGTGTGGCCATGCCCTCTGAAGGGGCATTTCTAGTTTTCTGTCTCTCTGTCTTTCTGGCAAGCGCATGTGCCCTATAGCAAAAAATTCTGAAGCAATATTTAGACTATAGTTAATTGTAAAACGTTTTTGGAAAGAGCATAAGAATAAAGTAATTGTGTACAAGACTTAAAATAGCCAAGGTTAAAAATTCAAAGCGATTTTAATATAACCTATAATTGACAAGGAAAGTTAGTCATTTCTGTGGCATACGATTTCATAATAAAATTATGATTGGTAATATATCCTAATAAATACAATATTTTAAAGAATTTAATGCAATCTTGGAACATATATTAACACATTTATACAAATACAACTTTAAAAGGTTAAATATCATTTTGCACTTGACAATGTTCCTTGTATGGTCTTGATATATGAAATAAGCCTAATTACTTTTCTCTTGACTGTCTAAGGGCCCTTCTGCAATTTACCAAAATTAGTTTAATGTTAAAAAACTTAATTTAGAATTTGATTATTGAAAGACTGTATAATATCAAAGGTTTAAGACAATAGATCTAATAGGATTATAAGTCACTGTGAAATAATGGTTTTTAATTGGGAAGAGTGATTTTAAGACTTTAACTTAAATACAATAATTTACAAAGCTAACAAAAACTTATTTTAGGGGAAAAACTGACTTTTATTAAGTAATCAAGGACCTAAAATTAATAAAAGTTAATACAAACTACAAGAGATTATTTTGAGGACATATAATCTGTCCTTAAATTTTTTACAGTTTTCTTAAAATCTGAAAACTGTTAATTTTTATTATACAAAAATATTTTTTAGGGGACCAGCAGTTAGCGTAGTGGTTATGTCGCTGGACTCCCACGTGGTCAACAGTGGTTGGAGTCCTGGACTCGGTGGCTTAAACTCATGCTGGGCACATGTGCCTGTGTGCCCAAGATCCTGAGAGGAGAATGGAGGAGAATTGTGGTGTGGCCATCCCCCCTGGGGGGTGCTTTCTCACTTTCTATCTCTCTCTCTCTATGTCTGTCTGGCGAGTGCACGTGCCCTATAGCAAAAAAAAAATTAAAAATAAAAAAAATTAAAAAAATTAAAAAATTACAAAGAGGAAACCACATGTTAGGTTTGTTTTAGTGCATTTTTCATAAGGCTAAATTTAAAACCCTTATAGTAAATTTAGTCTTAGTTTAATCATACAATATTTTTTAAACTCTTTGTCCATCCTATCTATAATATTTTTATATCCATTTATTATAGTTGTAACAAAACCATTTTCAGTTTAGTGGTTTTCTTTAAACACTAAACAAAATTCTCTTTTTTAAACAAACAAAATAAAACATATTTTTTCAGGTTTCACTGTAACCATTTTTACTTAAAAAATCTTTTACTGTAAACTTTATATACACTTTTTTGTTTAGTGCCATGCCTTAGTTAGAAATTTGATCTTTAGAAATTGAGAGTCAGTACTTTGTACACTAAAACCATTTTATAATTCTTAGAAATGTGTGTTTGTTTATAACAAATTTATTTTACAGTTTTATTTATCTCTTCTTTGAGAGAAAGACCAGGCTGGGGTACAACCCCAATAGAGTCTTTACATCATGGGCTACCACTACCTTGGCCAACCTTGACCACAGTCATTCATGTGTCTGGTGTGTACATACAGATAGACCACGCTTCGCCAGGCCAGGACCTTCCCATGTGGGCCCATCATTGCAGATTATTGTGGTATCCCTGTGCCACCACCCTGACACAGCTATGAAAATTTTACCTGGCCCAAATATATTCAGCTATTATATACCATGTAAAAACAAAGTTAAATATATAAGCTTTCAATTTAATAATTAATGCTTCAGTATTTAAAAATAATTCATACTTTTTATTAATATTTATTACTCAATTTAGCATTACATGACTTTTAAGAATTTAAATTACTGAAAAGGTTTTTGAACCTATGATAAAGTTAGTTATATTTATACCATTTATATTTAACTTTCTTGTTTATAACTATTACACTTGAATTGTTCATGGAAAACAAAGCTAGTCATTTGAGATCTTTTATTTTTGAGAATGTAAAATCAGCATCTACTAGTTGGGTTGACTAAATTTATTTTCCTTGACTCTCTCTGACAACTACAAGATAACTTCAAAAAATTCATGGAAAATGGAATCAAATTGAGTTTATTTTGGTGTAAACAAATGCTGAAATCCATGCACAATATTTTTGTACATATAAATATGCATTTTCCATGAACTTTTTGAAGACTCGCCATGTATACTCCTCCTGTCTGCTGACATGATGTTACATCTTTACTCTGTTCTCCTCTGAGTTCTTACTTTCTTTTAGTGACACAAGGCTTCCTGGAGGAAGACAAAAAAAAGGGCTACTGACTGTTTTCAGATCCTGTCTTCCTCATGGAGCCCCAAGATTTCATATATAATGCGTTGGTGTTGTTAAAAGGGGATGTAAAACAAACAGACAAAAACTTCAAACAGCTGAATTTAGTGGAGTTTAATTGAGCAAAAAATAATACAATTTGACTTAGGGATCCTGGGATAGCTTTCAAGGGGTCTCTGGGTAGCCTCATGGTCAGGGATACTTACGTTCCAGAATGAGGATGTTTCCTATAAAAACAGAAGTAAAAGAATAAGTAGAGAAACAGTTGGATTGGTTACATCTTGAAGACTGTCTGCTAACAAGTTTAAAAGGTGGGATTTCCAAGATTGACTGAAGCCTAGCTACTGTGATTGGCTATAACCTAGCAACCAACTAATAAAGCAGCCTTCTAAGTGAGGTTACAGTTTGTTTATGGAAGCCAAAGCTGGAGTAAGGGAGCTTTTTCAAGTCAAGCTTTAACAGTGCTGTTTCAGTGTGTGCTGCTTATAATCTTACAGTGTCTGGAGTTTGTATTTTTAGGCTGGTCACCAGATATGACCCCCAAGTCATTCTCTTCAGATGGCAGGGACTCAGAGAGTTTCCAGTTGATCACTGATCATACTCAAAGATATAAAGCAAAACGAGAGGGCTTGCCCTTATGAACGAATGACAGAGACAGAGGAAAGTGGAGAGCATTTTTGGAAGCAAAGAAGCAGAGTATGAATATTCACATCAAAACATTATAGCGAAGCTGCCACACCTGAGACTCACACAGATCTTTTTGACTGATCAATATAAATTTGGAGATAATTTTTATTGTCTGCTCACCTGGAGTCCACAAACATAGATTACAAGTATGACTAGTGAGAAATTATTACCCTACATACTGGCCTGTCAGGTCCTCAGTGCTCTAGTTTGTGGCTCCCAGAAGAGCAGAGGTTTTGGTTCACTCTGCTGTCTACCAAATCTGTAGGATTAGAAAAAGTTTCCTTTCCCTATGGTGTTCCTGGAGATCACTGACAATAGGCAAATAAATAAGAAAAAAGGCAGATTATGATATACACGTGTTTGTGTGTGTGTGTGTGTGTGTGTGTGTGTATAAATGAAGGAATGGATGAATGGGAATCACAGGAAATAGAAAATTGAAAAGGGGCCCAATGGTTGTGGCTTAAATGCCCTTCATAGGAGAGAGAAATATGTCAGGTGGTAGGTAGATGAAAGGACCCTATTATTAGACAATGGTTAGTAAATGGTTGTCTTTGGGTAGTGGATTAGACCAATAAATTATACAGAAGTTAATGGGCAGGAGGCAAAACTTCACAGGAACAAAGTTTGTCTTATTATCTAGATAATGTTCCTTAGGTAATCTTGCAGACCTGCCCTCAGAATAGTTGTCCTGTATGTGAGACCTAGTCTTTCTTACCTCTGATTGATGGGATTCTCAGTGAGGAGGTTTTAGACCATTGCATTTCTACTGGGGAGAACTTCCTTTAGTGAAATATTCAAATTTTAGAGAGGACCCTTACTTGTGCTTGGAAGAGGGATGAACAACTCAAGATTATAAGGACCACTTCTAAGACTTCTCAGGATATCCAAGCACCAGGCTTTAGGATGGCAGTTTCTGAGCTCCAGCACAGGGGTAAGGGAGTGTGTGAGTATACACTGTGTGTGTGTATGTGTCTGTCTGTCTGACAGAGTTGGGGGGCAGAAACAGGATTTCTATAAGTTTTTTTTTTTTTTTTGTCAGATAAACATGTTTCTGGCACTTACTGATCTGAGACTCAGTAAGTTTAAAGCTAGACTCTCCAAAAAGGATGTCGATACCTTGTTTTAAGTGAAAGCCCAATGTAAATAGAACTATAATTAACTCATGTATCCACCTAACAAACATTTATGGACCACCTCCTCTATCTTTAAAACCCTGAGATAGCCCAACAGGGTATCCCATGTTATACAGCTTACCACCTCTACCTTCAGGAAGTTCTGTGTGTGAGCACAGGCAGATGAAACCACAGACTATCTCTACTTAAAGTATAAATGGAGAGTCACTGGGGTTATCATCTTTTCAGGTTATTGTGGATAATATAATAAAATGGTGAAGTTCAAATGATTCTCCAGTGAAATAAAGTGTTCTGAGAATTCTGGTACTTACTAATAGAGTAGTCATAGCTTACTCCTACATCGAAATGGGTTCTCCTGTTTCCAAGTTCAACCAAAGACTATACAGATTTCTGGGGTTCATTACTACTGTTATCTCTTTCCATGTGTTAGTGTTATAAAACTCACTTTTGACCACATATTCTTACTTGATTCCTATAACAGACCTGTGTAGGAGGCAGGAAACACTGAGCTTAGTAGTTATGTACACTGCTTCTGAAGTTGGATGATCTGATTAGAATCCCAGCTCTTTCTTTTATTGTCTCATTTACCTTAAGTGAGTTAAACTCTCTGAGCCTCTGTGTGCTTATCCAATAAAGGTAGACAATGATGATAATAGCACACAAATATGTGGTCCTGTGAGTATTAAACAAGTTAATATTAGTTTATCAGGAAAGTTAGAATGTTTTTTCCTATGTTTTTCTATGCAAGAATGCATCATGACATTTCTGACAACCCAATACATAATTGCAAGAATAGACCAATGATCTATTTTTGCTATCTAAGACAACAGCACGCATGTTCTCTAGGTTCCACAGTTTGTTTAGGCTACATGGTAATTATATCATGTTTACTGTAGGAGAAATTGCCTACCTAGATCTCTATTTTTTTTTTTAACTCTGTGTGGTAATTTTTTCTTTAACTGTAAAATCTTTTTCACTCAGATACTTGTGATCTGTTGATTTACAGTCAATTATGTTGTAGTACCTTGTTCCTATTAGAGCGGTTGAGGTAGCTTTTGAGCATATCACTAATTCTAAGCAATTGACAGTGACTGCCTGGAATTGGGCATTGCAAAAAATGCTGAAGTGAAGAAAAAAAAAAAACATTACAGATACATTATTGATTTGTACTTAAGCCATAGAAGAGCATACATATGGGAATCTGAATTTGTTTCCATCCCTGATGCACCGAATCCACTTATTTTCTATATTCTATAATGTCATTTATTGGGGTTTAAAAACTGCTACAATTAGGGGGCAGTAGGAAACATAGATGCACATGTAAACATCCTAGTTCTTTCCAAAGAACTTGTGCATCTGGACTGGCCGAGGCTGGGGTGGATTGCAGCATGAAGTCCCTGTTGGGAATAGCTCTGTCTCTGTCTCTCTCTCTTTCTTTCTCTCACAAGAAATAAACTTTTAAGAATAGAAATTTCCTGAGTCTGGCAGATGGCTTGGTGGCTAAGGGTGCTTGACTCCCACATGGCTGACTGCAGTTTGAGTCCCGGCCCTGGAAGCTTTCTCTCTCTCGCTCTCTCATTCTCCCTCTTTCTCTCACCGTCTGTCTCTCACTCTGTCTCTCCATGGTAAAATTTAAATAAAGTTTTAAAATTAATTTCTTTTTTAAAATTTCCACAAGCAAACATATAAAATGATGTAAAATCCTTTGCGATATTCAAATAAAAAGTTCAGGAGATGTTAAGTGCTGGAAGTGGAATGTTTGGGGTGTGATAATTAGTGTTCATACCTGGCTCAGTTTAGAAAGATCAGAAATGATCTATCAGTAACACTATAGAATATATGTCCTCGTTAGGAGTTTTCTGGTAAACCATAAATTTATATTTTAATCTAAGGAAAAATAATGTAAACCTAGAACTCTTCTTGTCAATTTGTCAGGAACAACAATATTAACATGGCCCCAGGAGGGCAGCAATTATTAATGAATAGCCTTTAAGTTGATAACAAAAATGTCATCATCTCATTTGCTTAATTTATAATCAAATGGTAAAGGTGTATTATTTAAAACTCTATTCATTTAAGATTTGAAGAAACAAGCTACATGAAATTTTTATCCTATGAAATGCTGATTATGCATATTTTCCAAAAATCAGAGTTTTGAAAGTAAAAATACATACCCTAAAATATGTATATAAATGAGGAGGTTATTTTTATTGTCTTTTGTTTTTCTAAACTATTAGTGTATCATCTGGGTTTATATTAAATTTAAATGCAGACATCAAGCCAGGAGGTGGGGTGGTAGGTAAAGCACTGAATTCCCACCTGGCTGACTCCATGATTTGAGTCCCAGACCTGATAGCTTGAAACTCATGCTGGGCACATGTACATGTGTACCCAAAGTCCCCGGAGGAGAAGGGAGTAGGGCATGGTCATCCCCCCAAGGGATGATTTCTCATTTTCCCTCTCACTTTTCTCTTGTCTCTGCAGTGAACACATGGGCTCTATGGCAAGAACCTCATTTTTTTTAAAAAAAAGAAAAAAACACATGTTCATGCTTGCAAATTTTATATATTTTGATCTTTTAGAAATTATAGGGTTTTTTTGTGTTTTTTTTGTTTTTTTTTTTTAGAGGTTTTTGCTATAGGGCGCGTGTGCTCACCAGACAGACAGAGAGAGACAGAGAGACAGAAAGCAAGAAATCTCCCCCCAGGGGGGATGGCCACGCCGCAATCCCTTCTCCTCCATTCTCCTGTTGGGATCTTCGGCACGCACGCACACGCGCCCGGTGTGAGTTTTAAGCCACCGGGTCCAGGAGGCAAACCACGGTCAACTACATGGGAGTCCAGCGACATAGCCATTACGCTAACTGCTGGTCCCTAGAAATTATAGTTTAAAAGTCTGCGATAGTTTCTATAGCCACAGTGTACTGAGTTCTTGGTGCAGTAATTACACTGTGGTTACTGTATACTCTGCACGTTCTTCCATTTTTCTTCTTTTAGAGTTTATTAGGCTTTCCCTTTTTTTCCACTTCCTCACTTACCTTTTATTCATTTAGATTTTTCCTTGGATTGTTTTGATAGCATCATATCTGTCATCTCATTTTTGTTTTTAATATTCCTATTAATTGTATACCTCTTGATGTATCTAATGATTAGCAATCATTCTTACTTTATCTTTTCTTTTTTTAAATATCAGTCTCTATTTCTGGTCTAAGTCAAAGAATAGCTAGTTTATTTTGCAGAGACTCTCAGAATCTTCCTCCATATCATTACTAAAGATAAATTAAAACAAAGTGGTTTTCAATCTAATACATATGTGTGATTTGTTCATGCTTTAGTTGTTATCATGATCATATTAACGATAAAATATAGGCAGTGCAGGCCAGCCAGTGGTATGATGGATAAGGAAGTTGGATCTCCCATGTCTGACTGCATGATTCAAATCCTTGAGAAACACTTGAGGTAGACTTTCATGTGTGCCCAAAATCCTAAAAGAAGAGAGAACTGGAGAAGGGATGACACCATCTCCCACTAGGGGGGTGTGCTTTCTCACTCCCCCTCCCCCTCCAAACTCCTCTCTTGAGAGTATACACACCCTATAGCAGATATCAAAAAAAAAAAAAAATGGCATTGCTTTTTATCTGTGCCTTGCTTCTTTGCCACTGCAAATGAATGCCTTGATACAAACCTTACATGAAAATCTCAAAGTAAACACAGCAACTTTAATTTTCAGAGAGATTTATGCTATAGGCCATGTGCACTTGCCAGAGAGATAGAGAGACAGAAAGCAAGAAATTATCTCCGCAGAGGGGATAGCCACACTGCAATATCTTCTCCTCCATTTTCCACTTGGGATTTTGGTCATACATGCACACATGCCTGGGGGAAGTTTCAAGTTGCCGGGTCCAGGACTCAAATCACAGTCAACCACGTGGGAGCCCAGCAATGTAAACTTTGCACCACCTACTTGTCTCGAACAGTCTTTTTTAAAATTAATTTACTCAAATCCTTATTAAACTAAAAGGGGGGTGTTTGTGTATGTGTGTGTGTATACATAAATATACATACATATATATATCCTTTGTATTTCTGATGCTTGTATCTAATTTTAACACTCTATATTCTTGGCATATGATAAATTTTGACACTAAACTTATTTATCAGTAAAACTATGGGCTTTTATCTGTTTTATTTATTTTCAGTTATTCATTAACAGATTAATGTAATCTCCTGAAAAAATATATATAGGTGTTACTCAGTTGGCAAACCATTTGGAAATAGACACGTAAATAGATCTTAGGAATTCAATTTTGTAAAACATAATATCCTATTTAAAATATAGAGAAACAGAGAAATGATCGATAATACATCCTACATAGGGAAAGGCATGATATGAAGGCTTCTGAACTGAATTTATACCTAAGGTAAATTGCAGAGAATAACATTAGCCATCAAAACAATGAAGGAGAGAAGAGTATTCCGTATAGACACATGGGAAAAGGTATTGGATAGTGGCAGTGGTTTTGGGGATCAAGAGCTGGTAAGTACCTTGGACTGCTCAGTTGATAGGATTTGGCGAATTCGTGTATGTATCGTGAGAGGTGGGATGGAAGGGGAACATGTTTTTGGATTAATATTTTCAGACTAGGAAATGAAAACATAGATTTAATGTTAAACATTTTATTTGTGTGTATCATTTAATAATAATTGACATTGATCTTGTATTTTATTCTTTGCTAGTCAAGTCATACCACTTTCATGATCCTGTTTCTAACTGAGGTGAATATTTTGAGGTAATTCTCATTGTAACCATGAGAAATTAATTAAATTAATTAAGATGAATTAACTAGAGTCACAGAATTTATAACAGGGATTCAAAAACAGTTCATCTACTTCAAAGTCATCTCTACCTGCCTTCATCCATTAGGTCATTGTGAAAGTCATAATGTATTTTCCTGTTTTTCTATGCAAAAATGTGTTATGACTTTCCTGGCCACCTGATAATAGTATGGTAGGTATTGAGCAAAGCAAAACACTGTTCTAGGCATTAGTTAGGTGTGGGAATGGGAGATGAAATGGTTAGGATAATCTCCATGTCACCTGCAGAATTAGACTTACCCTATGATATAAGTTAATACTGAAATGGTGTATAGGGCAGAAATTCTCTAAACTCTTAGGGCCAGTAGGTGACCTGATGGTTAAGTTGCTGATTTTCACATGGCCATCTACGGTTCAAGTCCTGAACCCAGCAGCATGAAAATCATCATGACTTTCCTGACAACCCATTATGTCTGAAACTACTTTAGCATTTCTATTTGTATTTTCAGAGTTTATACTAAAATAATGTTTTTTTTTTTCATTGACTATGTGTATCCTTTTTGATATATAAAAGAAAACTTTTATTTCCATTTTTGGGCACTTTAGCCACTCTAGAATGATTTTGAGGCCTTAGATGGGTATAGGTCAGATAGGAAATTAATGGAATCATGTGGTTATGCACTCATTCACTGGTGATAGAACCCAGATGTATTTTTTCTATTGGATTAATGGTCAGATCCCATATTCAGATAACATATTAATAAGATGAAAGATTGGAAAGAGATTCACCACCTTCTAATTCTATGTACTGAAAGACACAACATCCTCAGGACAGCTTCAGTAAGCTGGCCTCTGTTTGCCCTGGTGACTTCAAAAGTATACTCAGGCTGTATATATATTTATACCTGAAGTCAGTTATCGTGGAAAGTATAACAAGTCTTTTATAAACTCAGCGAACTGCACATGTACCATTTGTAAACTCTACACGTAAAATGCTACATATTATTTAATACTACCTGCGCTCCACTAGTCAGAGGAATACTGTATGAGTGTATTTATCTTTCCTTGTTTCTTTAAATCTTTTTCATTTTATCCAGAGTCACTTGTCTGGCAAGTCTCCACTGTTGGTTCAGAGAAAAACAGCATCAGGGTATGTTTGGCCTAGAGCTCTGCTTTTTCAAGATTATAAACATTCACAAGACATTAAACTTGAATTTCAAATAACAGGAGAAGCAGAAGATGTTGTATAAATTATACATATAAACTACTTGGTTTCTATCTCTGGAATATTAACCTAGATAAATATGCAGCAATGAGTGATGCTAGAAATGTACCTGTCATAAAATGGGGGACAAATGCTTTCACATCTGTCATGGGAAGAGACACTTTATCAAGTTTCTCAATAACAGTCTGGAGGAACACCAGGAAATGATCTTGGCAGGGTTGAAATGTATCAACAGCAGCAGCCAGTGACATGAAGCAGAAGTTCAGGCAAGACAGGAAAGTTGTACGTATCTTGGGGGGATTTTCTGAAGTCAGGTTGGTAGTTAGACAGATTAACAGTAATGATGGAAAGCTCTTCCCAGGCCTGAAGGATAACTGAATTAAAGAGTCATAGACATTACACGTGAAAGCGCTCCATTAAGGTCATCTCATTCATTCCCTGCCAGCAGAGGATTGTTCCCTATAGCATATTCTATAGCACAATGGAATAATGTTTGGCAAAAAGGAGACTAAAAAGGTTTCCCCTAGCCTCCATTCGATAATCATTGCAAATCAGAAGCTCTCAAACCACTCATCCTCTACTCTATCCTTGTTAGCAAATTAAAATGATTAATAGATTTGGAGGCTCTGGGTCTAGATAACAAAGGAGGAACCATCTGCACCAAAGTCAGAGGGAAAGGCATTGATGTAATGAAAAGGGCTCGATATAAATGGCATGAATAACGGAAGAGTTACACACAAAGGAGCCCTTTCCCTAGGTGGACATGGGGGTTCAAACACCTCTAAGAGCTTCCCTGTAATAAGTATTATTCAAGCCACAGTTTGCAAATCTCTGAAGTTAAAACCTTTTGCACAAGGTTTTAAGTGGAGGAAATGCTTTATTCTCTTGCTTGGGAATTGTGTCTCTGTAATGAAAAGATCTTTTAAAGTTGCCCAGAGCATTAAGACTTGAATAACTGGATGTGGGTCTCATAAAGGGTAATTGCTATGTCCTGACTGAATGCGAGGTATCCTGAGATCAGTGGTTAGAAACATAAATGCAAAGGGCACAGCTACAATGAAATGGGCCAAGCAGTGACATTCAGGTGTACAGACTCGGCTGTAGCCTCAGTTGCTTTTCCAAGGACTTGTTTCCATATTAAATCTCATTTTTCTAACCTTTTCTCCATAGTTATTAGCATTATAAACCACAGCATCTGGCAAGCCAGATTCTTTTCCTAAAATAAAATGTTTAATAAGACACATGTTATAAGCGGAGGAAACAGTGGGGAACCTTTTCTAACTGAGATTCCAAGTCTTCCTAGCTATGAACGTGTTTTGTACCTCAGCTGTATGTGAGGATGTGAGCCAGCATACATAGCCAGGTGGCTCCAAACCTTGCACCCCAGTGAGCCAACTAGTTCTGAAGTTGTCAGAAACAGAAAAGATCAAAAGGGGGCATGATCAGAATGTTTCTGGACACGACCTGGCGAGCCTCTGTTCTCGCATTAAATCCTACTGTGTTGGGCGCAGTTCTGCCTAGGGCCATAGGGGGCACAGATTGGCCATGATAAAATGGGGGTGTATCTCTGGGTAAGAGATACGCATTGCCATGTATCGTACGGTGTGGCGGTGGTGCTTTTTCAGCATCAGACAACTTGTCTGTCACTGACTTATTGAAACAAGTGACTTCCCAGCTTTATTTTCCCCTCTGGAAATGGGGATAATTACCTCAACTGCTATATGTTTCTCACTGTGTATAAAATTCATCAGCCATAAAATGCTATATTTAAAGTTATTATATTTGGAATTATTGTGAGTTATGTAGCTCTGTTCATTTCCAATATTTTTGTTGGCACAACAGTCACCTTTTCCTCCTGTTGACCAATCTGTTAGTATGCCCATGAATCAACTATACAGTATTGATGTTGTGCTCAAAACTGTGTTTAGGGTATGTTGAATTTTAGCTTACATGACTACATTCTAAATAGAAACAACAGGCTACATAGTTTCCTTGTGTAGGTGTTTTCATCTTTATCTTCAATTTTAAGTCTTACTGTACTAATTCTGAAAAACAGACCGTAACTTCTCTTCATATTCTTGTGATGCATAACTTTGAAATGTATCTTCCCCTTTGAGAGATACTAATTTTGTTCCATGATTTTAGAAGGAGCTTTTGACTATGTGTCATAATTCTGTTAATCCTTTAAGACTCAGTTGAAATTTAATTTTCTTATGAAGTCTTTTAGATGACTTCATGATGAGAATTTGGACTCTGGAGTCAGAAGACATGAGTTTGAATCTCAGCTGGGTCCCCTATTAGCAATTCAAATTTAGGCATAGCGCTTAGGCTCTCAAAACCTTTTCTTATTGTAGAAAAATAACAGTGACAGTGGTAACTACATCATGGGACAACAAGAGCAAGCGTGTTTTCAAGTGCTGTCACTGGGTTTGGTACGTAATAAGTGCCCAGTAATATTACAGTTGTATCAATATATTTTCTTCCACATTCCACTGCTATTCAATTGTATATACACACACACAAACACACATATATTGAGTGGTTGGGAAAGTCATGATACATTTTTGCATAGAAAAACATAGAAAAATACAACATGACTTTCCTGACAAACAAATATTACAAAATATCTGTTTTGGGCATTTTGTAAGTTGAAAGGATGTAAGGACCAACACAGTGTTAAAGGCTAGGGAAAATAGAACATTACCCTGCCTTTACCATATGCTAAGCTCGAACTTTGGCACTGACTATATGTTGTTTCAAGGCATAAGGTTGCCTGGTGTGAATTGTAGCTGTTGTAGTAACTTAGCCTTCCTTACAGGTATAGAAATTAGCGAAAGAGATATAGAGACTTTGTAGATAAGAAAGTTTTCTAATACTTGCGTACATCAAATAGTGCTGCACCAAGTACTAACAATTCCATTTGAAACGATAATCTTTTGGAGCCAGCCTAACATTGAGACAGATGATATTTACCACTTTGATGTATGATGTATACACTATTAGTCCTAAGGGATTCATGTTGTAAGACAGCTCCAGTTGGATCGATGGTATTTACCTCTGTAATTGCATTAAAGTGAATAAGAGAAAGAGAAAATAAAAGCCAGGCAAGAGAAAAGTCTTCTGCTTTCAGTTGCACTTGGAAATGGAGAGCTAATGAGATGGAGAGTAATAAGCAGACTGTTCCAGGCAACAGGAGTTACAGGGGAGAAATTCCACTTACCAATATCAGAGTAATTAGTGGAGGGCTAAGATTGAGAGGAAATGAAAGATTACAGATTTCCATATGGAAAACCTTAAGATATCCACCTCACGTTCAAAAACAAGAAAATGAGGAAACTATCAGTTAGCATAATGGCTATGTCGCTGAACTCCCACATAGTCGACCGCGGTTCGCGTCCCGGCCCCGGTGGCTTAAAACTCACGCTGGGCGCGTGTGTGTGCATGCCCAAGATCCCGAGAGGAGAATGGAGGAGAAGGGATTGCAGTGTGACCATCCCCCCTGGGGGGTGATTTCTTGCTTTCTGTCTCTATGTCTCTGTCTTTCTGGTGAGCGCACGAGCCCTATAGCGAAAAAACTTTCAAAAAAAAAAAAAAAAAAACAAGAAAATGAATGTTTGGAACAAATGTTTTGGTGTAAAAAAGTCAGTGGACTTTCTGGAGGAGGAGAAAATGGCAGTAGTATGTGTAGGCGTGCATGTTGTAGGTCTTTGTGATCAGCTTCATGCAGTACAACACAGAACTTGAGAATAGAAACACTGAGGCTGTTCCAGAAGTGAACTGAGTAGAAATTGAGAGGAGATAAGGTAATGATAAGGAGTTAAGCAGAGATGTGACTGTGACACAGTGGTACACATGGACAGATTTGCAGAAGGGGTTTTAATGTGTTTTTAATGTGTTTGTAAAAGCTGTGGAAGTCTTGGCATGCTGCCTAAGCCATCAAGGCTCCATGCAAGTAGGTCAGGGGGAAGGCTTAAGACAGACAGTTAGACGAACAGCATGGAGCATGCCATCAGCAGCTGAAGGGAAATAAAGTTTATTAATTAGGGGAATTAATTGGATAGCTGTGACTTTTGCCTTATGTGGTCAAAACGGATTGGGAAGACAGACTGTAAAATGTATACTATTTAGTAGCTGAGCTTATAATATAATCTTGCAACTGAAGCTAAGAAATGAGATGGAAAATGGCAAAAGCCAAGAGGCATGAAAATCATATTGCACTATCAGTAACTGTCATATTATAAGGTATTATTTAATGATTCTTGTTTTTAGGGGGACTCTACTTCAAATCAATCCAATGAAAGAGATAGGCCAATCACTCGCTAGCCAAAGGAAACTCATATTTTCAATGTAAAAATGGTAGCTCTTGAATAGATTATGAGTTATGAATCTCTGTTAAGAATTTCTGTTGATTGGGAACCAGCAGTTAGCGTAATGGCTATGTCGCTGGACTCCCACGTAGTCGACCGTGGTTCGTGTCCCGGACCCGGTGGCTTAAAACTCACGCCGGGCGCGTGTGTGTGCGTGCCCAAGATCCCGAGAGGAGAATGGAGGAGAAGGGATTGCGGCATGACCATCCCCCCGGGGGGGGGGGTGATTTCTCGCTTTCTGTCTCTATGTCTCTCTCTGTCTGTCTGGCGAGCACACGCGCCCTACAGTGAAAATCTCTCCAAAAAAAAAAAAAAAAAGAATTTCTGTTGATCAAATGTAAATCTTCTTTTGTTCTCAAAGTTTTAAGAGCTCACAGAACTCCAACAAAGATTTTTCTGTTGTTAGTTTCAGAAGTTTCACAATGGTTTTCTGAGACTTTGATTTTTATAGTCTCTCAATCACTTTTTTAAAAATCACTTCATTTGGCCCTCTACTTTGACATTGAGTTTTTTATTTTGTCTAATTTTGTATTCCATATATTAATATCACATCTCCCTTTCTTTTATCTTATAGGTTATTCTCAAATAATATCCTTTTTTAACTTATTAGAACATTTATTCAATTTTTATTGATAAAAATCAGTGAAATACATCAATTCAAATACCTAAATTCCAAAATAATAACTATAACTTAGTGAAATAGATGTAATTCTTGAATCATAGATTTGGAATAGTTACATGACTTGTCTATTTTTTTTTTTCACTAACTACTGTGGAGCTTAGGCTGGAATATTCTGTCAATTTAGTATTCTTTCTAAATTGATATATTAAAAAATAGTTGATTTTACTGCCAGAGGGCAAGTGATGTCATCAGAGAGAGAAAGCACTGGATGGGGCATGGCTATGCCACAATCTTTCTTGTTTATTTATTTATTTATATATTTATTTATATTTCTCAATCTCATCAGGATTTGGGGCATACAAACACATGGGTCCGTGTATTTTTCAAGAGACTAGAGCCAGGATTTGAACCAAGGGAAGCTATGCAAGAGCCAGCATACTATGCACAGTATTTAACCACTGTGCTGTTATCTGATAGAACTTAAATATTTTTTTAAATTTTTTATTTGATTTTATTTATTACTATTTTTAATTTGATGAGACAGAGAAAATGAAAAAGCAAGCCTCCAGATCCAGGATTTGAACTGCAGTTTGCTGTGTGGAAGTCCAACACCTTAACTTACCAGTCCCATGAGACCAGTCCTTAACAATCAGTTTTAAAATTTATATAACATTCCTTGATTTTTCATCCCCCCATCCCATGTGTGTGTGTGTGTGTGTGTGTGTGTGTGTGTGTGTTTATGTGTATGTGTGTGTGTCTGTGTCTATCTTTGTCTGTCTGCCTGTCTGTCTCTGGTGAAATTAAAATAAATGAATAAATAAATAAAATAAAATAATTCTTTAAAAAGAGAAAGAAAAAAAAGAAAAGGTGGAGCAGCAGGTGGCATGGTGGTTAAGGCGCTGGATACTCCCACACTGCCTACCACAGTTCGAGTCCTGGACCTGGTGGCTTATTTTCTTAATTTCTTTGTCTCTGTCTCTGTGTGTGTGTGTGTGGCGGGGGGGGGGGGGGGGCAATCAATGAAAATAAATGAATGAATAAATGAAATTAAAAATCCTTAAGAAAAAAAGGAAAATGGGGGCCAGGAGTTGGCATAATGGCTATGTCACTGGACACCTACGTGGTCTAATGTGGTTCGAATCCCAGACACAGTAGCTTAAACTCATACCGGGCACGTGTGAATTCATGCCCAAGATCCTGAGAGGAGAATGGAGGAGAAGGGATTGCTGCATAGTCATCTCCCCTTGGGGGTGATTTCTCGCTTTCTGTCTCTCTGTCTCTTTCTTTCTGGCAAGCACACATGCCTTCAGCAAAAAACCTCTCCAAAAAAAAAAAAAAGGAAAATGTATATGACATTCTAGACCTTACGCTATTAATTGAACTAAAAATATTTTGATTCTACAGTGTGAGAAAGGGTTACCATGTTGAACTTTGCTGGAGTTAAGTGTAAGGCAATGGAGGTTAGACTTAGAAGGGGCAACTAATGTAGTCAAGAGAAGAATAAGGAGAGATTTCCTGAAGGGAGAGTTAGTCTTAGAGAGCATGAGTAAATGACAAACATCATCTATAGTCAAAAGTGCATGAGAAGTATGAGAGGTTAGACAGAGAAAGAAAACTTAACATATTATAGCATGAACAAAAGCAGTGTGTTCAAGAGGCATAAACTTGGGAGTGGATCATGTGCTTAGAGATTTTAGCCATCAGTTTTTAGTCAGCATGCTTGTCTTTGCCAGTCTCCTCCCACTGCACAAGTCCTATTACTTGTGTGCTGGCTTAAAAATTTCCAAGCACATAAAGGAAACTGTTACACATACTTGGAAAAATTATCAGCTGACAAACTCAAGTTTTGAATCATAGTCCTTGGGCTCTGCTCCTCTCTCTATTTAATGTGCAGCCCATCTGTGTGCAGCAAACAAAGACCGTCATAAATACTTTAGTAGCTACCAATATTAGGTATCAATAATGGGCCAGATTCACATTTCTTCTCTCTATCCCATCTCTCTTTTTCAAGTCAGCTTCATTAATTTGGGGCAAAATATATTACCAGAGTGAGAATTTACTACAAGAGCAGACTACTGGCTACCTATTACTACCTGCTGGTAAAAATTCAGAAAGTCAGCCTGTGGACAAATACATAGCGTAAAACTCAGAGTACAACTGATCTCTGTTCTAAGACAAATAATGACTTTCATTTTTGGTGAAAAACTATTACAACTAGTCAATTTGGACAGAATTTAAGGCCACATCTGTGCTTGAGAAATAAAATACTATTTGATTTTCCTAAGTCTATAGAAATTTTTCATGAGGATGTTGATAAGAAAACATGCTAGTGAAGCCACTAAGGAACATGCTGAGATCATCTCCTTGTCAACATTCACCTCAGTTTCCCAAATACCAATACTGAGTTGGAAATAGGACTTTTTAAATCTTATATATATTTCATTAATGTTGAGCCTTGTGGCAGAGATCAATTTTATCCAGGCAGAGCATAGATTGAAATGCTCCTAAACGATTTCCAAATGCATTTTTATTTAATAAACTCACTCGTGTAAAAATAAAAATTGTTATCCTGCTACCAAAAGTTTTACTTATTTTCTTTTGCTTACTTTACAAAGTTGAGGTTTTTTTTTTTTTTTTTTTGGTGGGGTGGTGCTTAGGACATGTGAGAACTTGATGGAGAGAGAGACAGACAGAGACAGTGAAAGAGAAAATGAGAAATCACTTCCCAGGGAGAATGGTCACACGGTAATCCCTTCTCCTCCATTCTCCTTTTGGGATCTTGGGCACATACGCACATGTGCCCGGCATGAGTTGTAAGCCACCAGGTCCTGGATTCGGACAATAGTCAGCCATGTGGGAGTCCAACAACGTAAATGCTACACCATCTGCTGGCACTGTTCTTTAGCTTTATTATAGTTGCCCCTTATTCTTAGAAGATACATTCCTAGACTCCTGAATGTAGCTGCTTGAAACCATAGACAGTATGAGCCCTGTATATGCTATGCATTTTCCTATACACACATAACTAGGACAAAATATTTATAAACTGGGCACAGTTAGAGATAAGCAACAATAACAAATAATAAACTATAACAATGATAATACACTGTAACAAAATGGTATACATGTGGTCTCTCTCTCAAAATACCTTACTGTAGTGTACTCACATACTGTTGTACCACCCTGACTGTGGGTAACGAAACTTGGAAGTTAAAACTGTAGATAAGTTGGGGGGGGGACTTCTGTATATGTAAGAACAATTGTATTCTTATCTAATCACATGATATTGTATTCAATACTTCAGTGTGATTATTCTTCATTTAAAATGAAGATACATATTCCCACATGCCAAATGCTAGACATACATTGTAAACTCCTAGGATAACTCTATTTGTGATCCCCCCCTTTTTAAATCCATCCCCCAAAATGAGGAAAAAATAAAGCATTCAGGTACATACATTTGTCTATCATTGGGTAGGATGAGAATTTAATTGGGAGTAATGAAATTATAAATAGAATAGAACTAAGGCAGTGATCTCTGTTGATTGTTCATCTCTGTTTTCTTCCGATGTCCCAGCCATTGTAGGGCAAGTGAGACCAGAGTGAAGTCCAGAGGAAAGGCAATATGGAGCAGGTAAATCAGAATAGGTCCACAGTGGATAAGAGCACAGCCAGAGGGTGGGATACATTTCATTTTAAGTATCATCACTGCCATTCATTGTCATTTTGTTTAGAACAAGAATCTTTAAGAATATAAGTCCTTTAAGTCTCAGTTTTCTCTGTGGAATCACTTTTTTAAAGCTTTGGTTAGTATTATGAGAGAAAAGACATCGTGTACCTTTGATACTGGGTATGTGCTAGGAACTGTGATACGGACTTAACAATGACATGCTTCAAAGCTTGCAACAGCCAATGAACTTGAGCACAGGAATAACTTCAGTTGCCTTGAAAACTGGTGGAATGAGCCAGTGATGTTGATTCCATATGAAATATAAAACAAATATTTTTGCTATCTTGGAGAAGGAGAAAATAGTCATGACAAGATTTCACTTTGAAGGGGTTTAATGATTTATATTATAGAAGGATGGAGATATAAACCACTTAAAGAATTTTAATTCAGTTACCATTTATTCAAGAAATAGGTGGAGTACAATATCAATAAAAAATAATTTGTTGACTTCTAATCCCATTTCATTTTTATAATTCTTACCACTTACAATATGGGCTGTCACTAAGTATGAGCAAACACTCTAGTTCAATTAGAAAATGTGAATATTTGGGGCATAGATCTTTGGTAAGTTCAGAGGTCTATTTATATGTCGGAGAAAAAAAGGAAATGAAAGTGGA
>NW_006198684.1:517869-535038 GCF_000334495.1 Tupaia belangeri chinensis
GAAAGAGTGAGAAAGTTGGTGAAAATCGGTGAAGAGAATAAGATTAAAAGGGTTTGAGAAAAGCAGAAAAAGTGAGTTAACAAAAGTTCAAAAAGTCTGGAGTCAAGTAAATAGTATGAGGAGTTAAGTAACAGTAAGAACAGTTTAATCTCAGAGAAAGAACAGAAATTGAACCAAATGAAAGAGAAATGGCAGAATGAGGGCAAGAGAAACCATGACTCTCCTTCCTATCAAGCACTGATGAGAATTCCTTAAATGAAAAGTGTGACCTAGAATGAATTTATATTTTTAGTTTAGTGGTTACCCAAGAAGAATGCTGCTGACAATTGTTGAATAAAGGACACTCAATATTTAATTTTAGATTCTCTTTTCTTAAGTCTCTCCTACATCTAGAATTCTTAAGAAGTCCTATTTTGATGAGAGAGCAATATACAGTGTATTTAGATTGTAGAATCAAGTATTTTGTCAGTCAAGTGTTTTGTGAATGCTAATAAATAGTACAGATTTAACATGCTTCTGTCAACTTCTGTGAAGTCAATCCGTATTTGAAACATATCTA
This sequence comes from Tupaia belangeri chinensis, assembly GCF_000334495.1. Lineage (NCBI taxonomy): Eukaryota > Metazoa > Chordata > Mammalia > Scandentia > Tupaiidae > Tupaia > Tupaia belangeri. Next base: position 518,429 of record NW_006198684.1, read on the forward strand.
CTCACACAAAAAAATTCACGATGCCTTTATTTTCTTGTAAATATAGGATTCAAATAATTTTGGAGTTCTTATAATGCAGCCCATGGGTATAGACGAAGCTGTAATAACTGCAAACATCTAAATCCCACTAGATGTTTCCCCCATCTGCTCTACAATGTCAAATATTTATGCAATTGCCCTCAGAGGGTGTCTTACATGTACACAGAAGCACAGTGAGTGGTGTAGATGCAGCTGCTGCCTTACCTTTTTTCCTATGTACACCTGCCAGAAATTGCAATGTTCTCTGGTCACCTCCGTCTCTTGTTATGCTATAGGTTATGATAGGCCATGGGACTTTCAAAATGCCAAAGTTGAACTGTCTTCTGTTTTGAAATAAGTAAATATATCATCTCACAACTTCTTTTACATTTTGCAAAGCTAGAGGGCTAATAAGAAACACTCCTTGTTCTGCAGGAAATGGTAAACTTCTGAAAATCATTATTTTAGTGTTTATTTCCATTCTACTTCTGTTCTACAATGCCACCTCTCTGCCTTTTGTCAGATGGTTCTCTGAAAGAGAACACTAGTGAAATGGGTATCCAAATAAGACATAGATGCCCCCAAGAACCATCAGGCTGTTTTTAATTTTACCCCTGAGGACAAACCTATTTTTCTAGGTCAAGTATATTGAGATTTGCTCCTCCTTTTTTGAAGTTGAATTCATTCTCAGGAGGCCCATTGATACTATATGGAAAAAAAAATTTTTTTGGCTAGTTTACTCAACCAGTTTGGCATCTGAGCCCAGCAGAGTTTCAAATTAAGATCTTTTTCACAGGTTAAAGCAAAGCGATAATGATGATGCTGATGATAAATTTTAACGAAGTACTTAATCTGCCTTCACAATAATTTAAAGATATGAATTAGTGTAAAATTTTGGGAGTAGAAACAGAAAACGTATTTTAGATTTTTATGTTTTTTACAGAAAAGTATTTTTCTTATCTCAAGCCTTTTCCTTTTGGCTAGTTTATTCATACACTACATAAATGCCAAATACACACACCTGTTTAGGAAATTGCTCTGGACTAGTCTTTATTTTTACCCAATCTACTTCTACGGTTCTGGCCTCCCTGCCTTCAGATTTTGGATTCATATCCTGGATTTCAAAACCTGCTTGCTATTTTAGCAACAGTTTTACTCTCCACATTCAACTTAATTTTACATTACCTGAATTTTGGCACTGCTTTCTCCCTTGATTTTATTCCTTCTAAATTTTTATGGATGAAAAATCAGAAATTACTTGTTTCTTTTTCAACCCTGAGTCCTCAAATTTCCTCCTAGTTGTTTGTAAAAATAAAGTAATATAATAGTTTGCATAATAATTAAATTGCCTCACTTAATAGGTAATAAAGTTAGAATGGTTTATAATTTCTCTAGACTGATTAGATGGCATACTCCATTAAGGTAAAATCCATACATGCTAATGTTTTCATCTCTAATTAGTCAACAGAGTTTATCCACAGATAAGGTAATTAAAATTGACACAAATTATTAGCATAAAAACATAAATTTTCTATTTTTCTGTTTTTCTGTGTATAAATACATCGTGACTTTCTCGATCTCTTTCTATGTGTGTACACATATATATGTGTATATATGTATATATATATGCATATATGCATATATACACACATGTGTACGCACACACACGCAGACGCACACACACACGTTACTACGTAGGGTTTTGTGGTAATACAGTGGTAGCACAGCACTCTACAATGCTGGTCCCATGTGGGAAGGTTCCAGGTCTATGACCAATGTTTCCTGTACAAACCAGGGGTATGCACTTGTGTTTCCCCAGTCCTGGTTTGCCAATGTCCAGGGGTGGATCACAACCTGAAAACCTCTTCCTTTCTCTCTCAACAAATAATATTTTCAAAACACATGTATGAATGTGGTCATACATGATAGAGTTCCTTGTATATTAATATATACCTTATATGTGAGTATATTTTGCCTGGAACTAGCTGTTTCATACAGTGAAAAGTGACTAATTCTATTAATATAGCATAACGGTTAGCTTGTTAGCTCCTTCTGTGTCAGATAAAGAAAGATGGATATTGGGCTGAATTGACAGCAAGAATTAATGCCAGTTATGATGATAGCCAAGCTTTTGTCTATTCATCCTATATAATGACAAGGACAATTACAAACTTTGGAGAAGAATAATTGGTTTAAACATAAAAATGAGGATTTAGAGGAAAGCTCATGGCTTCAAAGCCTTTTATAAACTAAAAAAAATAATGTAAAGGGAATAAATGGTACTGAATAAAAAACATCAAGTCTTGGACAAAGCTCAGTACTTTCATGCCTGAGAATCAGTCATTGGACCATTCTTCATGTGGCTTTTTTCTACATTGTCTTTATCCGGTCATGTCTTCATATTTAAACAAATTTTCCTCCTCAATAAAAATGTTCCTAATATTCCCACAATCCTCTAAAATTTGACTACACCTGGAGCCATGTAATCAGAACTTAAGAACATTGACATTTTAATTCATGTTTTACATGTTTATCTGTTAATACTTCTTCAAGCCTGTATCAAATATATTCATTTAGAAGATTACTAGCTTGCCCTTTATAATTTATGCTATAATCATACATCATTATGTTTGAATCTTTAAATGAACATTGGATTTTTTCTAATCTTGGCTACCAGCATCTGACAACCCTTCCTACATTGAGGAATTGCAAGGCAAAAGCCAATGAAGAGTAGATATTTCTTCTCTCAGTTCCCTGGCTTCTATGAAAAGTGAGTGCAATTTACATTTAGCTAAATTTATCTTCCCATCTGGGATTGTAGTTTTGAATGAGTGTCATAAAATGCAAGGTCAGTTAACATTTTTTGAAAGAGAATAGAATGGAGTTTAGCATTAACACCCAGGTGGAGTCAGTAGCAGATTACAAGGTCCCAAGGGCTACAGTTCTAGAGGCAGACATAGGCCATAAAAGTGTAGTGCTGGGGGAATAAGATTGTGTTACAGTTGGACATTTCTCTGATTTGGATTTGACTCTACTTTGGTTCTGCTTTCTCACCAATTTGGCCAATGTAGACCACATGACCCTTTCAATCCTAACCTTTTAATTAATTCATTTTCTGTTTAAGTTAAACAAAATTATTTAATGTTATTTTCAACAAAGAAACTGGTTTGAAAGCAGAAGTTGTCTTCAGGAAATAATCCATCAAGAAATGGGGATAAGGAAGATTAAAGGTTTGTGGACTGGCCTAAGCTGGGCATGAATCAATTAAAATTTTGTTAGAACAGGGGCAAGCAAATCTGACATTCCACAGTACGTAGTAATAAAATGTCTAATTGAGTTGGCACCTTTCCTTAGGTGGATTTAAACGCTGGTGAAGATATCACTTCTAAGGTTTCAGTTGCTTCTGATATTAGAATAGATAAGGGCATGAAGAATTGAAAAGATACAGGAGAATTCTCCTTTTAACTGCATTGAACAATTAGAGGAAATAACAGCTACAAGACCCTAAATACCTAACTCATAACACAAACTAAAACCAAAGGATTTTTCCATGACTTTGCAATTGGAAACTCTTACCTTGTTACTGTTAAACTATTTTGGCCTAAAACAGCCACTGTACTCCGGCGCTTTGATTCCTATGGATAAGTTGAAATCATACATGTTGGGCTGTATGCTGAAAAGAGCTTCATTTTGCAAAATTCCAAATTTTAATGTCAGATTCATAATCTTATCAGATATTTTAAGTGAAAATCATGACATTGATCATAAATTAATAGTCATGAGAATTATTGTGCAAATAAATATTTTAAGAACTTTTAGTCCCCTGACTTTCTAACTGGTATGGACATCTATTATTGGAAGATATAGGACCTTCTTTCTTATCACATCTCGCTTTTTTACTTGGAAATGGTATAACTTTACCTTGGCACGTTTCTTACAAAATAAGTATATTTTTATTATGTTCCAGCCCTCAAGTCCTCATTTATCTTGAACTGGTTAGGACCCAGAATATCCTATATTTCCAAATACAATCTTAAATTCTTCATTCTTAAGCACCAAAATAATTGCAGGGTCTTTCAATTTCTATTAGCAGATACATGGAAAATATCTAAGTATGAGTGCTGAGTGAAATTTTTTCCTGTAAAAATCAGTTTAATTTTAGATAAAAAAATTTGTCAATATATTCAGGGAGTGATTCTCTATCTGTTCATATGGTTGATTCTAGTTTTGATTTAAAGAGGTCATGCTGGCTAAAGTTTATTATCACAAATGTCTTGGTATTATTAGCAACAATTGTCACATGTTAGTTGCCCTCAGAGTACCTTTCTTGGTTAATATACGTTCTAAGGACCACTTACAGAAAATCCAATTCATTAAGAATAAATTGAGGTTCAGAAAAATGTATTTTTAATGAGCATTTCAGAGAATTCTCATCATGTGGTCAGAGGCTCAAACTTTGAGCTACAGAGGTGTAAATCAAACATTTGGAGATAGGAATGCTTAGAGAATGTGTTTTACTGGTGATCAATCTATATATTCCCTATTTTTTTTTTCCCTGAGAGTGGCTAGAAGACACTCTTTTTTTATTTTGAGAAATACAGTGGTGAAAAAGCCTTGAGAATCCTCCTTGAAAATGCCTGGCTGATTTCTCTCTAAGCTGTAAATTCTGGGTAGACAAGCTTCGGATCTGATCTCATTAGAACTGGGAAGATTCTGTTGTGTCAGATCAGGAAAGGTCATACAGTCAGTTAAGGTTAAGTAGCACATTTACCTGCACATGTTAGGGACAGCGTAGCAAACAGAAGAGTTTCATCCATAGAGTTCAATGATTAAGGCTAATTTATAGAATCTCAATGACCATAAGAGCTAAAGGTCCACTGAAATTTTACCTGATATATGAAACACTGACCCTCAAACAAAGTCAAACTGCTTTGACTCATTACAATAAAGGGTTACCTTTTACCCAAATTCCATACTCTGGTTTTCTTTAAAGATATTCAGTATTATTGAATAAGGTAACAGTAACAATGTCATGAATATGTTCTGTGATCTTTCCCGTGGTTCATTTCACAGGGAACTGTCCCTATTTACAAAGCAAGGTAAATGTGTTCTGGAGAGGGCATAAAAACTCAAACATTTCAGGGATTTCCCAGATTGATTTATTTTACCTTGAAACCCAGAATGTCACTATTGACTATTAGTATTATGGAGATTTGCAGAGTCAACTGAAACACTCTGGTTTCCAAATACTTGCATAGTATTTCAAATGTACATGCCAACCAGCTCTATGGTATCTCATTTGCTGCATATATTCTTGAAACTAATATCAAAATACTATGCAGAATCTCTATTTGCCTTCCCGCATTACCCAGGGGTAGCACTTGTTATATTGGCAAGAGCCAAGAGGAAGCCCCTGGAGATCTCTGGATCCAACAAAACACCCAATAAAGAACACCGCTCCATTCCTAAGCAGAGTGGCAGATTTTAGTGTACCTTCAAATCGAAAGTTGCAGGCAGAGGATTCCTACCTTATTTACATTTCTGCTTTAACTTATATAAACCAAAGGTACAATAAATAATTGAGCAGTATGCCACGGGCCCTTTACTTATAATATGGTCTAGGAAGTTGGAAGAATTCAGAAAAAACTGTTGGAAATAGAGAACAATAGCATTCAGGTTTTTTTTTTTTTTTTTTTTCAAACGTGGATAGTGGTGTACAGCCTCTTTACTAGACTCTCTGACAGCCACTTCATATAACTCCTGAAGGATGGTTGCCACTGCAGTGTTTGACTGAGATGAGATTATCTTGGAGAAACTTCAGTTCAAGGCTGGGAATTCTGTGTACCATTTATTCAAGAAAGATGTGAGACCTCGAACAAAACCTTGAAACTAAAAAGTTAGTCCTTAGAGAATTCTAGGGAATTTCTGTCTACCGCTGTACTTTGGGTTTGGTTGTTGAATAGATTAGATCGTGTGGAATATATTAGATGGTCGGGAGGAGATGGACTCAGGCATGAAAGGCAAACTGTTAACTTAGCAGGGTTTCTGCCTAACAGGGGACCTCATGTTCTAGATAAATGAACTATACCCGTGAAATAGAGAACATGGTTTATGTGTCTTTGTGGAAATGTTCTCATATTTATCTCTGTTCTTTATTAAAACTGTATTTTCATTTTTCAATCTTTTTTCTCTCTCTCTCTCTCTCTTTCTCCTCACACCAAAGAGATAATATAGTAGTTACCAAATTTTACTTCCTAAAAACACCTGAAGGATAAATTGGCAATTTAGCAATCTTGACAAATGACACCAAGGGTTACTGTTCTCAAGATCTGAAAGACTGAGGTAGGGTAAGAATAGCATCTTAGTTTGAAAGGTTGTTTTTTGTTTGTTTGTTTTTTGTTTTTTGCCTTTTCTTTTTTACAATATCTCAATATCTTTATATTCTCTTCTCACCATTCCTATAACCCAGAAACGTTTCTTTTTTTTTATTTCTTTTTTTTTTTTTTTTGGAGAGGTTTTTGCTATAGGGCGCATGCGCTTGCCAGACAGACAGAGAGAGACAGAGAGATAGAAAGCAGGAAATCACCCCCCAGGGGGGATGGCCACGCCGCAATCCCTTCTCCTCCATTCTCCTCTTGGGATCTTGGGCACGCACGCACACACGCTCAGCGTGAGTTTAAGCCACCGGGTCCGGGACGTGAACCACAGTCGATTACATGGGAGTCCAGCGACATAGCCATTATGCTAACTGCTGGTCCCACCCAGAAATGTTTCTAATTTGAGTGTAAAAGGAAAGAGAGAACCATGTTTTCTTTGTGGGTCAGAGTATTTTACAGACCTTTTTTCCCTCTTAAACCTGCTGGACAGTGAGTGATGCTTATAAAACCTTTCCATATCAGGAAGGGTTCAACCAGAGAGGCAGAACTGGTAGGAGATACACATTAAGAGACCTAGTACCGGCAACTGCAGCAGTTCAGTGGTGGCATAGATTTCCCTGATCCTGAGGACACATGGGAAGAGATGGGTCTCAAGTATGTGTTCCATTCTCCTCTAAGTGTGCTCATAATCCTGGCTGTAGGCAGAGTGAACTAAGGTATGAAGACCCTGTTAGGGATGTCTGTCTGTCTCCCTCCCTCTATCTAAGGTAATAAACCAACATTAAAAATAGAGAAAGAGGTTGATTACAGGAAATGGGCTTATGTGACTTGTGAGGGCTGGTAAGGCAAACCTGAAATTGGTCAGGCAGACTGTGAGGGCAGGCTGAACTCTCAGGCGTGAACTATGTATGAGCAGAACCTCTTCAGGAAAGCCCTGTTCTGCTCTTAGGTTCTTTCAATAAATTGAATAAAGTCTCCTAGATGATCTAGGATAACATCTCTGAAAGTAAACTGATGGTGGATTTTAATCACATCTACAAACTACATTCACACAAAACTTCGATTCATGTTTTGTTCAGTAACTCGGGACTATAGTTTAGCTAGGTTCACACACAGTCCTGACTCTCACAAACCCAAGCTGAATGTGGGTGACAGGTGTTACTCCACATCTTACGTGGAGTTTTTCATTGACTGCATTAGTTGACAGGTTTTGACGGATAAATTTGTATGTCTTTTTCTTTTTTAATATACTATGTCTTGGGAACCAGCAGTTAGCATAATGGCTAGGTCGCTGGACTCCCACGTAGTCGACCGCGGTTCGCATCCTGGACCTGGTGGCTTAAAACTCATGCTGGGTGCATGTGCGTGCGTGCCCAAGATCCCGAGAGGAGAATGGAGGAGAAGGGATTGCGGCATGGCCATCCCCCCTGGGGGCTGATTTCTCGCTTTCTGTCTCTAATGTCTCTCTCTGTCTGTCTGGCGAATGCACGCACCCTATAGCGGAAATCCACACACACACACACACACACACACACACACACACACACACACTATGTCTTAATCCTGGGTGGATGGAAGTATCTGAGTTTGTAATATTTGAGCCAGAGCACACAAACGCATGTAGAAATAAAGATTTTGGCATAAGATAGAAAGTCCACAAAGGTTTGAGTATCAGGTACCTATTTTCCAAACTGGAGAACCGCGTAATTTCACGGAACTGGCTTAGGTAACTTCTCACTGCAGACATTCATTAGTTATTGGAACTTAGAAAGTAGTTCATTCAAAGTTGCTGCAGTTTGCTTCCATGTTGTTCCTTGTATAAAGGAAAACAAGTACTTACCTGTAAAACACTTGGCTGTCTGCATTGCAGGTTTTAGTTTGTGTAACTTAGTCATGTAATGTTACTCAATTAACTTCAAAAGATTTCTTAGTACTAATTTCTTTGTAAATTAAGTAATGATCATTTCCATTGAAAGTAACTTTTTCCAATCTTTCTCTACCTACATTTAAAAACTGTGGCACTGGAATATAGCAATGCCAAGGTGTTCAGTTCAGACCATGCTAGTGAAGACAGGCAGTTTCATTAAATAGTTCATGTTCTCACTGCCCCAGCCACAGTCTCTCGAATGAGGAAGGGATCCCTGGGTTACATCCTGTTGAAGGTATTATCACTATGTTTGTTGCTGACATTAATGTCTAAATATTCTTTCTGCAGAAAATTGATGATCCGAGGAAAGGTTGAAAGATACTTAAAAAGTATTTTTTTAAGTTTTTAAAATTATTATTAAAGTAAGAGACAGAGTGAGGGAGATGGAGAGAGAGAGTGATAAAGCAAGAGAAGCACATGAGAGTGTCACACCAGAATCTCCTCCTCAGCATTGCTAGCCAGCCTGGCTCATGGGGCATCTACCCAGTACGTGCTGTGTACAGGTCGACTGAACTTGTGTTTTTTCATAGATATCTAGAATTGCCTGAGCGGCACATTACCACTGAGCCATGGAGCTGGTTCTAAGGTATTTTTGAATTCTATTTGCTTTGCTCAATCTCCACAACCTTCATACTTATGAATTCTAAAATCATGTCTTAATTTACTATTAGCCAATTCTTCTCCTTGCATCCACTAAAATGTAGACATGAACATGTTTCCCCAAAACCTTTGAATGCCTTTCCAGAGTTCTTAGAATAAACACCCAATATCTTCAACATAGGTTTGAAGCACTTACATAAGTTCATTTCCTTCTCCTTTTGAAAATTTTTACTGCCACTGCCCTCTACACCCCAGCTAAATTGGTCTCTTTATAGCACTTTACTTTCTTTATGGTGGAGACCCATATAAGAAAAGTGTGTTTAGATCATAATCACCTTCAGTTTACCTATCCAAGTTTAAAGGTAAGTTTCATGTATATGTCACTTGCAGATACATCTTAATGAGTATGGTATTTTTAGTTTCATTTTATTTGGTGGACTTTAAGTGAAAAGATTGAATTAATCAGACTGACCCCACAGTTGATGACATGACATCTTCATTACTCCTTCAAGGCCTTCCTTCTCTTGCTTAAATTCCCTTTTCTACTTTTCTTGTCCTTATAAAAGACTTCAATGTACAATGTGTTAAGTGCATCTTTGAAGCTGTATGTATCTTGGAATCTATATGAATCTATGTATAAGGATTTTCATGTATGTCTTATATTTTATAATTATATCTTAATTTAAGATGACTATCAGTTTTATTTTGTACTCAAGGGAAGATTGAATAAGGTAGCATAAAATGAAGCACAGTTCCTTGGATTGTAGAAAACTTACTTTATTTTAAATGCTGAAATCTGGATCTCCCAACCCAGGGAGAATACAGGAACTACTCCAGCCATTGATTTTCACTTCTTGTTACAGTCTAAAAAATATTTTGGTGTATGTAAGTTTATTCACTTTAAAATTTTCATCGATAAGCTGAAACTCAAGCCTAATCACTGATGCATAATTTTCAAGAATCCTCCATTACACCTGCCTTATTTGAGACAATTCTTACACATTTCTGTCTGCCTGGAATTTCAGATTAACCACTCCTTTTCTCTCTCTTGTCCTTCACATCCCTTCACTTGATTCATGTCTTATATATCCTTCAGCTTTCAGCTCTAAAATCTAGCAAGTGCTTAGTGACCCTCAGACTAAATAATGTCTCTTTCATATATGTATATAGCTCTTCTCTACTCTCCTTTGTCTGTATTTCCATACTGTAATAAAACATTTTAATACATTTGTCTTCAACTTAGAATGTAATTTCTGTTGGGGCAGGGCACCTGTCTTATACATCATCTTTAAGGCTCAACGGGAGTTTTTTTAGCTCTAAAGTAAAGAAAAATGGAGGTTGAGAAAGATCAGGCTTATATTTTTCCATAGATACATAGACCAATGCAGGGTTAGTTTTAAATTTAAAACAAAAATTGCTAGAGTGTGTGTTTACTAAAGAGCGGAGGGGGAGAAAGTGAGAAAGTGTCCCTCCCACCTTAGAAATGGTCACAATAAATTCTTTATCCTCTGTTTCTCCCTTCTTTTAAGATTTTGGTCATGTATACATATGAGTCCAGCATGTTTTCCAAGCTGCAGAGTCAGTACTCAAATCACACAGTTGGCCATGTGAGATCCAGCCACCTTAACCACCATGCCACCAGCTGCCCTTTAATTGATTTTTTTATCCATATGAAGTGGATTGGAGTCATCTACTCAACGCTGTGATTATGGTAGTCAAGTGATAGATGGAGTCTTGGTCCAATTTAGGGATCCATCCTGCAGTTATTTTCAATGTCCCAGAATGTAGAGAGGGAATATTTACTAACTTAAAGACTATCCAATGGAGTATGGTGGTGGGAAGGATCCTTGTAATTGCCCATACCACATCTCATCTCTTATCTCAGCAAAATAATAGCCAAAGGCAATAATGTATCCCTGTAGAGAATGGAGCAATGTCAAAGCTGAATAGGCGCACATAACTCATTTCCATGACTAGATCATTGTAAATATATTCAGTTAGTGCTACTAGTTACAGCTACTGTATCAGACTAATGTCAAGAAAATGCTGGTATACAGCTATTAATCTAATACATTATTTCTATTCAATCCAATCAGTGAAAACATCAGAAACAATTTGTCATTATCTCTGAGGGAAAACAGTATTACTGTTACTATCTTGTCTCAACTCATGCTTTCTGTTATGACAGGGTTGAAGAAAACTTGATCATCTTGTCATCTCTCAGAATGTTACCGTTGTTCAATCTACTGATGCCATTATTAAAGTTGAACCTAACAAGCAGGGGGAAAAAAAAAACACCTGAAAACACTCTAGATACCTTAAAAGAGAACCAGAATTTATAACCACATTGGAACATATGCTATGGGTTTGAAAATTCAGTTTTTGGGGGTATGTAAAAGATATCTTTTAAAGCAGAAGACAAATTTGTTCCTTGATCCACGTATTAGACTGAAAAAGGAAGAATACTTGGTAGGGTTTATTCGATTTTAGAGATTAAAAAAAAAAAAAAGGCTGTGATTCTCCAATCCATTTATTAGATGGTCTATGACAGTGCCAGTTTCAGCTATGAACAGAGAGAGAAAGGGCTCTGTGTTACATCCAGAATGTGGTACAAGCACCTTTGCCACCTGGGTCCTATGACCCAACACACTGAAGTGTGATTGAAGAGTCTACAGAATATAAGATATAATCTGAGACCTCCAGCAAGTTCCAATAGGCAAATTTCAGTAAAGACTCCATGAGTGTTGAAATAGCTTATGCCATATTCTGCTGATAAAATATTTACAATTAGTAGAACTGTTCCTCTTTTGTAATTGGATCCACAGAAAGACTGAATATCTAATCATGGAACACTAAATAAATATGAATTGAAATATTAGTATAAAATGTGTGTTATTGGGACCAGCAGTTGGCATAATGACTATGGCACTGAACTTCCATGTAGTCAACTGCAGTTCAAGTCCCAGGCCCAGTGGCTTAAACTTACGCCTGGTGCATGTTCCTGTGTGTCCAAGATCCCATGAGGAGACTAGAGGAGAAGGGATTGCGGCATGATCATCTTCCTGGGGGGTGATTTCTTGCTCTCTGTTTCTCTCTGTCTTTCTGGCAAGTGTACACACCCTATAAACAAAACCTCTCCAAAAAAAAAAAAAAGCGTGTGTATATATATATATGTATATACACACACACACATATGTATGTATATATGTGTGTGTGTGTTATCTGGTCTATTCAATCAGAAGGTTGGACATGTAACAAGCATTCTATTATTAAATAGATATTTAATATCTTGAATTACCTGTGGAGGTCTTTGAAGTGAGTTGCATGTAAATATGGCTCTTAAACTCCAGTGCTATGAAAACTTCACAGACTCTCTCTAAGCCTGCCTTAACTGGAGTTTCCTATGTCCTTAACAAACAGAATGCCTAGTTAGTCATGTCCATGCCTGACATACAAATGGAACTGCATGGTATTTGGCACTGTTGAAAGTATACAGGCCTACACTGTAGTCTCACTCACAGATGGCCCTGATAGATACTGTGGAAAGGAAAACTAAGAGTGCTGAGAATTTTGAGTTGTCTACTTTGTCTAGAACAAGAGATGACCTAGAGTAGAGATTTTCATAGATTCCTGTAGAGTAGTTAATGGGTTAAAAATTTTGTCATGGACTCAGAAAGGTAAAGTCTGTTTATAATGGTGTCTTCCAGAGGGGTGTTTAGGAAATAGGCACACTGTAACTATATCTATATTGATGTAAATTCCCACTGAGGGATTTCAGGGGCAGAGAAGCTTATCAATGATCAGTTGACAGATTGCCACATTCTGTAGGTATCAGTAAGCCTTTTTCAACAGTCATCTCTGTGCTTGGTCAATGTGTCTATGGGTAATGAAGAGATACATTATCCATAGATACATACACAAAAGCCCAACTAGGACTTAAGCACAGTTCCTTTACTTACCAAAGATGATCTGGTTACAGCAACTGCTACCAGCAGTAGACCAACATCTTGCAAATGTACCCTTCCATGTAATGACATGTTCATTTCCTGGGGGTGCTTTTATTACACTGATTTGCCTTTTTCATGGCGAGGTAGTGGTTTGTGCTTACAGGAATAGGTAAATATTCTATACACATGTTGCCTTTCCACCTGTAGCAGTTCTACCAACATTGCCAAAGAATGCTATAAGCATCCTAAAGATACTTGATACAATATTGGTTCAGCCCAGAGAATGAGTTTTATGTCAATAAAATGAACAATAGGCCTTTGCTGATAGTAATACTAGTTATATGGTATACATAGTTCAAAAACATCTGGAATGATAGAACTACAGAAAGGCCTATTTAAGTCTCAATTACAGAGCCAACAGTAATACAGCAAATTACACTCATGGGCCATCCTACAAGTTGTGTGATATAGCTTAAAGCAGAGATCAATTTAAGCTGACAGCTCCCAGATTTTTCATTTTTCTAGTTTCCAGAAACCAAGAGGTGAAGGTGTGGTGGCCTTTCTCATGATGATGTCTAATAATGTAATAAAATGATTTTTTCTTCCTGTTCCCACTATCTTGGACTGGTGGGTTTAGAAGTCCTACATGCTCAAGAGAATAATTTCTCTAGGAAACACATCCTGAACTATTTCCAATTGGAAGCTGGAAATTCCCTCATATAGTGTTGTATTTCTCATGCTGCTAAATTGGCATGCTTCTGAATCCCTATACTAGACAGAATACTGGATTCCCCAACTGGACAAGTTGTATCATGTCTAGATAATACGGCAAGTAGGACTATGTTTGGAGTCTGGAGAATCATTGAAACACAATTCAGTATTACTCTGTCAATAATAATGACTAAGAAGGAACTAAAATAACCCCATGAAGAGAGGCCCTAAAGCACTTGGAAATTATAGTGATAGAAGTCTGAGTCCTTCAGTAAAGATAAAGATAAACAAAACAATTGTTAGAAGAGTTGGCAGAAGACAGAGGAGGAAAAGAACATGTAGTGTCAAAAAAACTTACTGACTTAGGTTTTACTACTACCAAGGAAGGGAGGGCTGTAGCAGCTCTGTTCCGTGTTGAATATTTTTTTTTTCCTTTTTTTACTCTACACATGCATACACCTGTACTAATAGAGGATGACCTGCCATTCTATGGTGACTGTTGGGACATTACATTTTTCCTTCCTAGAGGAATAGGAGTTTCTTCATCTAAATAAATTGCAGTGAGTATTATTAGGCAAGTGCATGTTGGATAGTAGAAATAGAATTATACCCACGAGTTTCATATGATTTTTAAGTTCTATACCTCAAGACCTTAACTTCCATATGTGATATTACATAAACCCAACTTCCTTTGATTTCTGGAAAGGGACTAATAGTGATCGAGAATGTGTAAAAGGAAGAAAAGATCAAGATACATATCTCCGTTGTATTCAATGCCCCTACATGTTTTTGGCCATCATTTGGACAATGGCCACATACCTCTGCGGCTGTGACTCCTGTTGGTCAGCGTCCCTTCTTTGGCTCCCACGTTTGAAAGTCCTTTGCCATCCCCTTGTTCCATCAGATAGTGATGGTAATGGCTTCTTGTTTTGGATGGTCTTTGGGCACTTCACCAAAAATGATGGAATTTTTGATCTACCCAAATTCTATGAAATGGCCCTTTATCAAGTTCTATTCATGTAGATCCTTTAATGCACCATTGACTTAGACCAGTTCTGTGACTGACATAAAAGTCTTTATAGTTTTTTCCCACTCTTTTATTTAAGTTTCTTTAGGCAAGAAACAATTTTCATGCAGTGTGGGTATAAAATATAATGAGGTTTTAGAAATTTATATGGTTCAATTTAATTAATTCTATACCCCACACTATTGATTTTAAAATGCCATCCTTTGTAATGCTGCAGCTAAACAGGCTATTTCTTTCTACATATATAGTATTTAGATTTATTTTATACTGAGACATATAAAGTAATAACCTTATAAAAAGAGATACATTTTTAAAAGGAGAATAATTATATGGAAATGTTGCTATGTTGCGGAGGAGAATTTATCATTAATAAAAACAAACAACAGCTGAAAGCCTTTAGAAAGTACAAATATGACTTTCATACTAGTAAAGTCATGGTCACATTCTTCTTTTTTCACAAGAGCACATCACAGAAACTTGTTCAGTCTCCCTTGTGACCTTGCGAAGGAGAACAAACATGTCCTTTTGTCACCTGAAACATTTTATTCATTTCAAAATGGCCACCATGACACCGTGGCTATTTTAAGCTTCCTATTGTTTGTCTAAAATAGATTGTGCTGGCAGAGTATATGTTCTGAAAATTGTTTGCTTGGTGTGCTCATTACTTCATGTCAACTTTCAGAATGGCAATTTCTAACAATTTCTAAACATTCTTTTCCCAAACAGGTCAAGTGAATGATGTTATTTAAGTGTAGTGTGTGTGCTGCAGGCTGTGAGAGAGCGAGCGTTATTCTGGAAGAGGAATAGACAGGTGTACATTCAAAGATGATCCCTCTTTCAGAGAATAAACCATAGAATTGTGAGAATGGAAATCAAGTGTAAGGTCAAGTTGGCAGTTATTGTTAAAGTTAGGGGCAAACCTGACATATAAGTGACAGAGGGTTAATTGATAGAGGTAGGATGAGACAAACAGGTCAAAGATCTCATTTCTACTTTCCAACTCAGTTTTTCACTACAGTTCAGCTTTAACTCCGGTAGTAGAAATAACATGCTTGAAGGTAAATTAATTATGCTACTAACTTGCTTAAAGCGAAATAGCTTGAAATGGGCCTTTGCCAGGGCTTCTTAATGCCAGCAGAACCAAATTCAAGCCTCATCCTATTTCCCCAACTCATTTTCCAATATTCCTTTTCACACATTTAGATCTGTGGTTTTCCATTACTCCTCTGCTGTATTGTAAATGTTTTGTCATAAAATGCAAAAATCTATTTTTGTTTCAAACTTCATGTTGAGGTGAATTATTTATGCAATGTATGTAAATCAGCCCTTGGTTCATAGCATGCAACACTTAAGTCAAGGAGCCAAAGACAGACCAGAATCAACTGGAATATATGAGACTTTCACTAACAAAAGTTATATTTCTGCTCTAACCACAATGAACATACTCTGTAAATGGTACTTCATGTGCCTCACAACGTTTTATAATTTTTGTTATAATTCAACTGTTTAAGTTCTAGTCAGTGAACTTCTTTGGTATAGGATACAGTTTTAGCATCTTGAAAAAAAATAACGGAGTACTAAAAAATTATTTGTTGTAGAGGTACTATTTTTGGGGGCCAATCAGTGGTCCAGTGATAATACAACACTCTCTGACCCACATGTAAGGTTGCAGGTCCACTTTCTGAGATCTGTCTGCATACCACGCTGTGTGTGCTTACCTGTGATCTCGGCTGGCCGAGACTGGTGATAGACTGCAGCAAAACGGCCTTGTTGGGATCCCAGCTTTTCTCTCCTATGGAAGAAATAAATAAGTAAACTTAAGAAAATCATTTTAAACTGGGATCGGGAATCTAAGTAGATGTGCACTTAACAGTTGGTGATAGGGAAGCAGGAAAGAAGACTATTTAAAACTTGTGAAACTCAGATTTTTTTGTTTGTTTAAAATACTCTTCTTACCTCACACAGGAAGGTGACTACCCCTTTTCTAGTCCGACTGGGAAAGA